>NW_005842009.1:1815752-1823933 GCF_000455745.1 Alligator sinensis
GTACTCTGTGCGCATAAAACTGCATCAAAGCTCCATACCCACCAGGGCTTTCTAGCAGCACTGGAGGCAAGTGATTTGATAGGAGTCATTCCCCCCATCCCTCCATCCCATCTTGTGAGGGCCACTCACAAGCAGTGCACGATCGTCCTCCCATCACCGCTTTCCTTCTGCCACTTCTCCACTTGGGCCAGTAGGTGCAGGAAAGACTTCTTGGAGTCTGGCGTGTCTCTGTATGCTGACCACCTCAGGTACTGGAAATGCCGGACCATCAGGTGTCCTTCCTGTAACTAGAAGAAGCCCATCAATTTACACGTATGACTGCCCTCTTTGATTTCCTGAGGGAGGCTTTGACGTGTGAGAAGAGACATTGGGAAGCATTAATATTTATACAAGAGAGGAAAATCAACCATTTCAGTTGTCTCCGCATCAGCTAGGCCACTTCATCTCCACCCAGACCTAAAGTGTCCTAGCCATCCCCATCAGCACCCCCAGACACACGCAGACATGCATCTCTGCTCAATGCACCTCAAGCTAACCAGTTACACCCCCTGCTATGCCAATCCCAGGTCCCCAACCTTACACACCTCAGTCCTCACTTGCAATCACACCTGGTCTTGCACTCACAGGTGCCAACTGACTCACACACAAGAGACACTCCAACAAATATTAGGCAGAGATCACCAAAGTGAATTCATGTGCATTCACTGTAAACCAAGGAGCTCTTGAAAACGAGCCATCCAGCAAGGAGGCTGAGTGGCAAGAATGTGCTTTAAAACCCTGATAATCTAGTTAGCTTTGGAATCTAATAAATTTAGCACGTTCCAGAAGGAGAAAGATTACATCTACAATGCCTTGAGCCCAGCCTTTAGCTAGAGGGTCATGGGACTCAATCCCAACACACAGGGTAGAGCTACTCTGGGAATCAAGACTGGCTTATGGAGCGAAACACTGGATCTAGCACTCAAGTTGTAGTTTATGACTTCACTGTCACGTGCACACGTGTGTGTGTGCACATGTGCATGTACACGTGCATGTGTGTTCAGAGGGAAACATGTGCCAGAGGAAAAAAGAAAACAAATGCAGCTTGCAAGATTCCCAGTAAATAACTCAGAATCAATCTGCTTTGGTTTTTAGATACCTGGCACATTTGAGTTGGGCAGTTTTGCTCTGCTTCTAGGGCTCGCAATGAGACATTCCTGTTTCCCTACCCAGTGGTTCAGGCTGATGGCACTTTTATATAGCACCTTGAATCCCACTGCACTTGGCAGAATCACATCGACAGGGCTAAGCAGGGCTTGCTTAACTTGTCACTGATGTGCCTGGAGGGTCCCCTTCCAACATAGATGTGAGTCTAGAGCAACACCAGTGATTTGTAGCTCTACACCAAGAGACATGACAGCAGAATTATAGTCCTTAGGGCTTAACTCCTCTCATTTTCTGTTACCCAGCACCTAGCATCACAGAAGCCCAGGCACACAAGAGCCCATCACCCACGCTACACAGGGCAACACCATGGTCACGCACGTGCACACACTCACAATACCCCAGAGCTCAACATTACAGTTATACACACATTACTCTCTGCAGAGACATGATTACAAAGCCCACACATGCTCTTCTGCAGGCACAGGGCAGCACTCAACAGTAACAATCAGAAACGCAGCATCAGTACATGCAAAGCAATTAATTTTCCAATATTAAAAGGAAAAGCATTTAAGAGAGGGGAATTGGCTCTGTCAGGATGGCAACATTTTAAAAAGCTGCACCGAATACAAGATAAAACTTTCCAAGCACAGATAACAGAAGGAAGATAAGAGAATTAAGAAGGCTCTTTCTGCTGCCTGGATTGATGATCCTAGCTGTTCATTTCACCCTGGGCTGCTTGCAAGTTCTAGAGTGGAGCTAACGTTGATTTTCACAGCATTTAGCTTCTTCTCACTAGCCAGTTCACACCCAGGGCAGCACTGTGGAGAACGACCTTCTTGCAGTGATTCTGGGAGATGCCTGCAAGATAGGTGCTGGTAGAGAGTGGATAGTTTGGAGGCATTCGGTACCCATTAAAAATAGTACCTATGGGCATGCGTAAATGAAATGGGGGCCCTAAATCAAAGTGGTGGATTTTTAAAAACGCCGCTTCAATTTAGGGCTGATTAAACCCCCGTGTCATGCACACACCCCACTGACTTACCTACCTCTCCAGCGGCGGGGAGGGGAGGGCGAGCTGCTCGTGGGTGGAGTGGTCCCTGGGCTGCAGAGGTGGGGAGCAGAGTGGGCTGGTGCTTCCCTCTGGGGCAGCAATTCCCTCTGCCCCCAGGCAGCACCCACCCATAGGCACCTGGCTCAGGCGGTCCCAGGGGACATCGCTGCCATTGAGGGAAGCACCAGGCCCCTGCGTAGCTCAGGCAGGCTCTGCGGGGAGGGGGGAAGATCAGGCTCACCACTTTTCTTGGGTGGAGCTGCTGCCAGGCTGCCTGCCTAGGCTGCCTGCCTGGGCTTCCTGCAGCGCCATGGAGTTTTAGTTTGCTGTGCCCTAAGTCATTTAAGGCGCATTACACCACCAAATTTCCTACAGCAGCTGGAATTAATGCGCAATTCGCCACCAAGGCGTGCAAACACCGATACCATTAAAGTGGTGCAAAAGCATTTAGCCCACTTTAAAGTGTTGTGCACACACGCCCCTTGTTTCATCTGCACACGGCCTGTGGCTTCAGCAAGGAAACGAGCATAAGGCTGGGGGAGCTGTTTCAGTATTGCCCCAATTACACAAGACAGCAACAGGAGAAATCAAAATGCACCTCTGACTTAACAAGCCCAACTGGTAGGCTCAGCTTCAACACATAAACGGGGCTACATTAGACTTGGGTTTGTTCCAAGGTATGGGTAAATGTTAGGGAGGGATGGACTTCTGGCAGGACTAAGTTCAGAGACCTATCAGAAAGACTGGATGCTTCTCTGAAATTTATTCTGACTTCCTTGGTCTCAAATTTAGGTCAGAAATCTGGCCAGCATAGGGCCCCTTACATTATCTCAGCACCTCCATTTCCAGCTGGAATCCAGACATGCATAGGTAGAATGATACAAAAGAATAAGTAAAGAGGACAAGAAAGGAAACTCCTTCAGGTGGCAACAAAAAAAAAGCTCTGGGATCCTTTTGGAGGTTTGTTTGAAGGTCATGATCAGCTTTAACAGGAACTGTCACACCAGGTCAGACTTGAAATCCATCTAGTCTAGCATCCTGTCTCCAACAGTTACCAGCCCCAGACACTTTAGGATTAAGCCTTCGTGTACTATTAATGGGCAATTATTGAATAATCTGCATACAGAGGAGAAGTGTCGTCCTAAATCCCATTAGTTCAGCCATCCCATATTTTATTCTAACCACAGGCATAGAGCTCTATCTAGGCTGACAAGCAGCCCTGTCTGTCTTGCTGCTGAGAATAGTTTCATCTTTCTCTCCATACACGCACCTTGTCTGTCTCTCTGCGGTGCCCCAAACTGCACAGCACATAGGCAAATGAGGCCAATGCACCCAGTTTTACTCCAAATTGTCTGTATAGCTCTGTTGAGGATTTACACTGTGCAAAACGCCTCCCCTGGGGGAAAAAGGACTGAGACATATTGTGCAGCTGCTCTAAGGTGCAAAACACGCATTCAGTGAAATACTCCCTCCTCACATGCACGAAAAGAGGCTTGAAGCTCCAGAGAGCCATGCTGGCCGATAGCCTTTCACTCATCAGGCTCCAAATGACTGGTCAGGTTGTGATGGAAACAAATTTGTCCTATTTAATCTCAGACCCCAGCCAAAAGCTCACCCCACCGACTGACCACACTGCCAATCACTCCCATACGCTTCCTTCTAAGCCTTGTTGTTCTGGCTCATCTGGTGACCTCAACAAACACACGAGGCTCACTCTTGTGATAACCCTTCTCCTGCTTAAAGATTTCAGTCATGTTACCTCTGCACAGCCTGCACTCACAGTTAAATAAGCCCATTCTTCTTATTCTCATCTCACAAGTAAGATCCTGTCCCCCCACATATTCCATTAATCACCCTGGCTGCCCTTTCTCCAACTTCGCTATATTTTCCTTCATGTAATGGTGAGCAGAGCCAGTCGAGCATGAAAACCAGGTGTGCAGTGAAAGCTGCAGACAGAAGTAAATGAAAGGCCATGTAAATCTTCCCTTTAGCCTCATAGGAAAGCTGTTTTGTCAGGTCCCCTGCAACTCAGATTATAACTGAGAGTTGCTGACCTCAGGGTAGGGTACATATCAATCACAGGCTGGAGCAAGGAGGACCTAGCTCAACACATGGCAGTGGGTCTGAGCTCACAAAGAGTTATCTGCTCCCACTTTCAGGCTTCTGCAAGGGGGCAGAGACTCAAGAAAGCTTTGAAGCTGGGCTTCAAGGGACTCATTGCTGGGAACAGAGGGTTGGGGTTACATCGCTGGGGCTGGGAGGCCTCCTAGGATGGTTATGGTATTCTAGGAGATGACTAATTAAGCAGAATGCTGTGCCAGCATCTAAAGGGGCATCCACCTACTATAACAAGAGAAACTAACGGTATACTTCAGTGGGATCCAACCTTTTTAGCACGTGTGCCACAAATTAGCCCTGCACCCTTCTCACATGCCACTCTGATCTCCTTCTGCCCAATTTGCTGCTCTGCTTTCTGCTCCATGCTCTGTGCTCCCTGCCTGTTCTTCTGCTCTGCCTTCTGCTTCCTGCCCTATCTGCTGCTGTGCTGCCTGCCCCCTCTGTCACATGCTACACACAGACTCTGTGATTTTCCTCATGCTATTCAGCTGAGGACTGGGGTTTCTTTTGGCAACATTTCTGATAGCTGATATGCACATGTCATTCTAGACCTCCTCCAGGGCATCCCCTTCCATCTCTAACACATGAGCTGGCAAAGGTAAGCTAGCTTAAGAGTCTGCCTGGCACAGTCCCCACAGAAGCAGCTTTTCCATGACTTCAAGATACAGCCTGGATCTCTGAGCTGAGAGACTGTCTCAGAGTGGTCTTAGCACATACTAGACACAGCTCCCAATGCCACATGTTTCCTCGTGCCAAGCTAAGAAACCGTTCTCACCCGTGTGATATTCTGGACTCGGAAGAGGCGAGAAACAAGGTCCTCATCAGCCGATCCGGAAACATATTCTACTTCCATAGGCCCGTACTGCTGGAGTCCTGGCTCAGGCCAGTACTGTAAACAAGGCTGAAGAGAGAAAAGAAACAATTACTAATAATACAGCTTTGCAGAAGGTGCGAGACATGGGACATCATGCAGAGGCATGTGACACTGGGCTTTGCACAGAGGCAGGGGGTTTTGGTGCATGACACAGGGTATGATGGAAGAGTGCCGGGAAAGGGTGTGCAACAGAGAGCTCCATAAAGGGGCACGTGACACAGGGGATTGGTTTGGAGGGCTCCGAGATGGGGTGCATAATGTGGGGTGCTGAAGACACTCTGTTATTACTTGCACAGTTAATAACCATGCTATGTAGAGCACATTGCTGGATGGAGGTGACCTTTATACACGGAGAAGTTGAAAGGCCCTCAGTTACAGCTGTGCAGCCCTCTTTGCACTTCAGCAGTGCAGGAGGTTGGGAACAGCTGCCTTCCTTGAACGTGGGGTCTCCCAGGAAGGGTCACCCCACTGTCTGGGCACAGCACTGGGTTTCAATTCTGAAGCTCACTGACATCAGTGAAACTAACTGTGAGTAAGAGCAGGAGAATGGGAAAGATGGACCCAATGGCATGGGTTTACCATGCCATTTACTAGCTCCACTGAAATCAAAGGGAGTTCTGCCATTGATTGCACTCAATAGCCAAAATCTTCTTCCATCCCTGGCCACCAGCCTCATCTCTGCACTGTCTCCTACTCCAAGAAAAAAGCAAATTCCAGCTCAGAAACAAGCTCAGCATCCTAAGGCAATGCTGATGCTCCAGGAGGGAGTTACTGAGTGTGATGGCTCCTGGATTTGCTCTCCCTCTCCCTCTCACCCAGAAGCACAGTTGATGTATTGTTCTATTCAAGGGTCATGGATGCGATTGTTTTCACACCACGGCAGCCAGGAAACCAGCATCAATACAAAATATATGATGTTTGTCATTGCACTTTAACAGAACATTTAGCATTTCAGGGCATCCAACGGCTCGGGCCTAACTGCATGGCAAATGTGTGTGAGAAATAATTGGTTATTAATAGGGGCTATAAATCTCCATGATCTCTAAGCTTTCTAGACTCCGAGCTATAATTTGGATATTAAAACTTCCTTCGGCGAGACATAGTTCAAGTGAGGGATATACCCTCTAAGTCACCTTTCAAAGCTGCCTGCTGTAAAGGCTGATTTATTGGCTGTTGGTCTTCAACTGGTAAACATTTAAGATCTGGCTAAATATCGTTACACAGACATCCCCGAAGAATAAATGTCCAGGGAGAGGCAGGGCAGCATAATGAAGAAATACGGCGGTCTCTGGGTTGGGAAGTGTGTGAGAAAGGTACATGCTTGCCATTGCAACTTACTGGAGACAGGGCAAGGGTTGGCCTTTATTCAAAGGGGAAAAAACAAAATGATGAGGCTCCACTGGCCATGCAAAGTGCAGCTGAAATGGAGAATGGGGGGGGCAAAGCACAAGGTAAGCAGGAAGGAGGGGAAATATAGGGGTGTCTGCAGTACTGCAAATCAGGCTCTGATGGGCTGGCAGAGGAAGGAGGGACTCTAATGTACCAGCAAATTTCTATGTCTCGATATTGAAACGTGTTCCTGGTTCACTTGTGATGTATTCAAGCAAGAGAACAGCAATGGCACGTGTGAAATAAAGCATTGTACACAACACTCCCTGTCCTTAGCACCCCATAAGTATTTCTGCAGGGGCTAACTTTAGCAAACCTAGCCCCTATGTTTTTTGAAACCTGGATGTATTGTCTGCTACCAACTGACGATCCAAAATAAATCCCCCTGCCTCTAAAATTCCACCGTGGGTGATAAGAAAGGTAACTGAGCAGGATTCTCCTCACTTCACACTGCACTGAAATGGATGGATACAACAAAAACCAAGGGTCCAATCCGGCAATGTACTAAGTGCCTTCACCTCTGATAGGAAACAGTGAAAATAGCAGCAGGGTGCAGGGCACAGGACCAGAGAATCTGACCTCTATCCCAGGTTCTGCCACTGACCTGTTGGGTGGCCTTGGGAAAGTCACCTCCCCCCTTTCTGTGTCTCAGTTTCCCCATCTGTAAAATGGAGACAGTGGTACTCACGCATTTCTGTAAAGCATTTCAAGACCTAGGGCTGAAATGTGCTATACAGGAACCAAATTACCCTCTCTTTTCCCCTGCGTCTCTCCAGCAGCAAGATCCAAAGGAAGCTAAAAAAAAGCTTTGGTCACAACATTGGGTTGTACAAAGACCTATGTTTCATTTCACAGATGTCAGAGATAGAAAAGGCCATTCACACTCCCACACGTGTCACCTGCCAGAGCAGAGCTGCTCAGTCCAATGCTAAGATGTCCACATGTGGTGGAAGATGTGTCACCTAGCAAACGAGACTGTGGACTCCAAGGAGCAGGAAACCAATGGGGCCTTGATGTATGGCTGTGGCTCTTGGGTGGTATGGTAATGCAAACAGTAATGGCACATTAATATTCATCTCCCTTAGGAAAGCATCTCAGCTCAATGGAGTCCCCTCCTAGAGCGTTCCTCAATGTTCAACTTCTGTTTATTTCCACCACATTTTAATGTCACACCTCAGTGTGTTGCCTTTGTCTTTGTAGAATCGGCTCGACTCTTCCAAATAAAAGTCAGTAAGTACATATACATGTAATGTCCGTAAACATGCATATATGTATATGTATACACACACACACACACACACACGCATATATTTCCCTCTAGTTAGCAAAGTGAGTGTGTCAGACAAGGGGAGAGTGTCACCTCATCTGGGACACCATTATTCTACTCATCTGCCTATTTCCCATGAACATTACAATTGCAGTTTTGGGTCATTTACATTAAGTGTATGATTTTAACTCATAAAATAATCCAGTTAATGAAGTCTTCTCCAGACATCCATTAAGAGTCTATAATGCTAATTTTATGTAAAAATCCAATAAGTTTCTTTGTCAAATTAACATTACAGACCTGTAATGGGCTCTTAAATCTGCTCTGGCCTCAGCA
>NW_005842009.1:1823964-1838182 GCF_000455745.1 Alligator sinensis
CTGTGGGGGAGATGGTAAACCAAGAGAGCCAAAATAGGTTCAAACACCACTTTCCATCCCAAGGCTGTGTTCTGTGTTTCTATCATTATAATGCCATTTGGTGCCCTCTCTAGAGTGGATGCATGATGGACGGCACATCCTGAATAGCCTGACATATCACTAAATCCACAGGAAGGGCCTTATTAGTGTGTACCGATCTAAACAGCAACATTCCCAGTCCTCATATGATCTTTACTGAATTACAAGGTATTGAGCAGGGATTGAATTGCAGCCTTCTCTGGACTGGAGCACAGAAGCTGGCTAATACGGCCCCAGGATTGCCAAATAACAGTCTAGGGCAGAGAATGGAGACAGAAATCAAAGCTAAATAGAGAAGGGCAGTCCAGCCGCTATTGCACTGGAGTAGAAATCAGAGGAGTGCAGTTCTTAGCCAAATACTGACAAAGACTGTCTGTGATCACAGACAGGCCACTGAATCACTCTGTGTCTTGTTTCCCTCTATAAAACCAGAATGAAAGTAGTTCCCTTCATTTTGTGTAATTAACCTTTGAGCTTCTGCAGGTGGTGACTGGTAATACATGCGTACAAGGGGATTTACATGCTGGGTAGGGTACAGTGTTACCCAAATGATATAAAAATTCCACCGCCTACCCCCACTCCAGCACTCAGCTCATTGCCTGATTCTCCTCCCAGGAAAGGAGTTGTCTGTGAGTGTGCTTTGGAAGTAGAGGTCCTGGGTTCATTCCTCGGCAGTAATCCTGACAGGGACTTACCAATACTGATCATTAAAGCAGCAGAGGAATTAGGGGATGGAATGCAATGACCAGGATTTGCTTGCCACAGCTAGTGGTATAAGCTCTCAAAAGTCTGGTGAGCAGGTAGGGTTAAAGGAAATGCATCAGAACCACTCACCCAGGCAGAGTTGGACTGGTTCAACTGGTTAAGCATGATGATGGAGGTGCAGCCGTAGTCATACACCAGCCTCCAGAAGTCTGTCACGGTGTTCTGCAGTGGGTGCAGGGTGACAATGAAGGCAGCGCTTTTGGTGTAACTCTAAAAGGACAGAAGGAAAGCACAGACAGGATAAGACCCACCAACCTCTTTAAAGCAACACAGCTGATAGGGGCAAAGACAGCAGAAATATGCCCCCAAAAGCACTCCAAAAAAAGGATGGTTTTGTAGTTAAGGCACTGAACCAAGACATGGGAGATTAGGGGTCACTGCCCAGCTCTGCTGCAGGCTTCTTCTGTAACCATGGACCTCCCAGACCAAACCTCATGCAGGCAGCTTCCCTGGGCAACTCCTGAAAACCATCAGGCCTTCTTCATTTAGTCACTGGTCGGGTCCAACTGACCTCCATGGTGACCAGACCAGGCGTCAAAACCCCTATTACAGTGAAAGGCACCATAGTGGCGCAAAGTTGACCAGCTGGCACCGTACCATACATAGTGTATTCCAGCCTGATTCTGCTCTTACCAAAAGCAGATATGCATTGGCTTGATTTCACTGATTTCCATGGAGCTATTCCTGATTTACACTAGAATACAGAAAATCAGAATCAGGCTCCAGAAGATTTGGCCCCATTTCAGGGTGGTCTTTTAAGGCTGGAGATTACTTTAAAAGCGTGGCTTCTCAGACTGCTTCCACACAGCAGGACAGACAAGTACAAGGGGCCAGATCATTTGCTGGTGTAAATCAGGAGGCTCTATGGACTTCAGTGGTGCTGGTTTAATTGACACCAGCTGAATACCTAGCCTAAGGACCTTTGCCGTGCTGAGCTTCAGCCCAGTGCTTTAACCATCAGTTACAACTCCCTAACTCTCAGGCCAGGATGTGGTGCTTGCAGGAGCCGCTTATACCAGCTGCCTACACTCAGAGGGACTGTGGTCAGCCAACTACACCAGCATTCAACACACCGCGGTCAGGTCTGTTCCTCCCTCTCCCTGCCCCATCACATCTCCCCTATACTGGGCCTAATCATCTGGGGCTCTGAGAGGAGCTAGGTATGGGAGCGTCTGGCATGCCAAGAGTACTCTCAGTGTCTACCTCTAGCTGGTTTCTGGTCCCATTGCAACACTCAGGACACAGAGACACAGATGCTGAGGAACTGAGGAACCCCATTGTGATCTCACGCTGCTGTAGATCAGCAGTGACTCCACTGAAATTAACTGTGACATCAGTGGAAGTAAAAAGAGGACTGGGCCCAGAAGATCAAAGAGGCATTTCTTCATTTCAGACTCATCCTCAGCAAGCCAGAAGTTTTAAAAAAAATAAATCCCAGTGCTCTTTCAGCACCACAATATCCCTAGGTGGGTGGAGGGGGACACTTCCTTCTCATTCTCAGATCTCTCAGAAATAGACATCCACCCACCTAAGCAGAAAGAAGAAAACACCTTTGATCCAAGAATAAGCACAAGAAGTGTCAGCTGGATGGATCTGTGCTTTTTTTTCCCCTCCCTCCAAAAAGTTACACATGCTGAATATCGGGGACACAGAATGAAAGTGCCTCTCAACTCTTCACTACAGCATCACCACTACGGCACTGCAATATCTATGGAGGCCGAAAGGAGCAAAAATGCAAGGCGTGCCAAAGGCAGAGAGACACCACCAGGGCTCAACTACTTGCAAACATTTTCTTAGAGGGGAAAAAATAGCATGAATCCCTTCCCCCACTTTTTCAGTGTAAGCAAAAAAAAAAAAAGAAAGAAAGAAAAAAGCACTTCTCCTTAGCGCTTCACAAGCAGCAAGTGCTTTTAGGGGCACCTGACAAGAGAGTGAATGCAGAGTGGAGTGTTTTACAGCTTTGTTCATTGGTTCTCTTCTCCCACCAAAGGGCTCTTGAAACAACACTCGTGAGCACAAATGACAAGCTCTCTGCACTTAGAGAACATCTCAGAGCCTCCAGGTTCCTCCTTGCGTAGTTATTTTTCTGTGAAATATCTTCCCTGTCAATTCCCCTGGGATTTTGGCTTGATTAGTGTCTGCTTTCTTAAGACACCGATGAGTTTAAAAAAAACAAAAGGGAGTAGGGAGTAGGAGAGGGAACAAAAGTTCAAAAATGGATTTTTGGGGATGAAATGACTTTTTTCAAGCACATCCTTTTGAAAATGAAAAAATAGGTGCAGAGAATAGGGGCTTGTTAGGAAAGAAAATTGTACAGCCTGGCACCCTTATGAGCACAATCCATGCTAACCTAACTATGCCCAGTCCACAAGCTGTGGGGACCACAAATCGGGGACAAAAATGAGGTTCATCAGCACTGTTGCCCCAAGTGAAGAGATTGTGGATAACATTTCTCTAGTGAGCAAGGATTCATGTGAACAATTCAGCAGTTCAAAAGGTTTCCACAGTTCAAAAGGCAAGAAACGCATCTAGGCTGGAACTGTAAAATGCCGTGTTAGAAACGCTAGAAACAACAAGACTTTATACTTCTGGCCCTGATCAAAGTGGGTTTAAACACGTGCTTAACTAATACTACAAGTTATTCCACTGAAAGTAAAGACTGCTCATAGACTTAAGGCACACATGTGCACACCTCAAGCTATATATTCTCATTCAAGGTACTGGTGGGTTTCAAATATTATGCAACATGGTGCTTTTTACATTGTAGATCACATTTACATAATCTAAATCTAGGCTGGTAGTGACAGTGCGGGAACAGCTGAAGGCTGTTCAGTGGCTCAGCTGAGAGGAGGGTGTGATGTCCACATGAATTATAACTGGGGATGCCCCATGAGGTGGGCTGAGGTTCAGCCACATGATTTCAGCATGAATACAAGATTTGCCACCCTGTTCCCTGGGACAGGAGAGACTTGACTGCTGTAATTACAAGGCATTTGCTGTAGCTCTTGTAAAGGGCTAACTGTCTCACAGAGTATGTCCACCCCACTAACCCAGCTTTCTCAGGGAGGGTTGCTCCCAACACACCCCACCCTTCCACTCCATCTTGCACTTTTCAAACCCAAAACTACACCAGTGAAGCTGCTTTGGAGGCTTTCCCTATAGAGGTCTCAAAGCAACGTCCCTGAATCCATTCACCACCATGTTACCAGGTGGCATACATGAGTGGGAGCAAACAAGGAGTGTCTTCTCCTCCTAAGAGCAGTGGGGGACATGGTGTAGGGGAACCCACCGAGGAAGTGGATTTCGACCCTGTTTGGAACAAAACCTGAAACACTTGAAGCTCTCTGCGAGAGTGAATCTTGAATCCTGGAAGACTTAAACTAGCCATCTTAGCTGGCAGCTTCTAAGCCCCAGAAGTCCTAGGGAAGCTCAGCAAGCAGAGGTCTGAGAAATTTGCCAAAATAGAAACACAGCAATTTCAACAAATCAGCAAATTCCAAAGTAGAGCATGCTTCCTTGGAGTTATTTTGACCAGCTCTAGTGTTTGGGCAATTTGAATGCCTGACTGCATTAATATAACCCAACGTCCCATGGGAGACAACAGAATTGTACCGTGGGCTTCAGAGGAGGCTCACTGATTTACACTAGCTGTGAGCCTGGTCCATATGGTATGACATTAGCACGTTCATGAGAAGGCCAGCATGTGTGTTAGCATTGCTTTCCCTGATCCCAGCCCTTGACAGAGGTCTCATTGCTCATCTAGCCATGTAAGCAGCACCATCAGCTCTCACAGCTCAGACAGCTCCCGAGCAGCTGCTCCTGCAACAAACACAAATCCCCGCACCCTCAAATGCAGCACTTGTCAAAAGCTGGCAAGGATCTCTCAAGACGCAAGCTCCTCTTTCTGCTTCCTTGAAGGAGCTCTTCACCTGACAAGCAGCATGCTGGATACAGTGACATGCACCAGCACTCAGAAGTATGAGAGATGGCATCTATTCATTATCCACTTCTCCAGTTTGTTACTGCTTACCAGGGACCCTGCCACACACTCCCGGGAAGGATCATGCTGGCAGCTTTCACCTTCAATTTCTCCTGCTCCTTCCCACCCCTGCTCTTTTGTTAGACATATTTACAATAACAGAGCATGTCACTCCAGCTTGTGCAGCGGCAAATATTTTTTGCGCATAATGGATTTCTTTCCCGTAGCTGGGAAAAGGAAAGGGAAAACCAAACCTTCAAAGTTACTTCTGTATGTTGCCAACTTGTCTTGCCCAGCAATAAACTGACACAGGGGCTGGTTAGTGCTACCGCCAGTCTGTGTGCAAAGTAAAGTAGCCTGAGCCTGTTGCAAAGAAATGACATGTTGGCCTTAGTCCTACATTTCGTTTGTGAATACATCTTAATTGCTATCCTAAGTATCTGCAGGATAAGCTAGGATCAGTTGTGATGTCTTGTGCTCAAAGAGGCAGGAATCAACTAACACCGATATGATAAATGTAACTGGGAAAGGCAATGGATTGGGACTCAACATGAACTCTCAGCTCTGCCACAGGCTGCATACAAGACTCCTGGACAAGTCACTTCATCTCTTGTTCCACTAGAGACCTGCTGTGAAACGGCGAGATTTCCTTTCACCCATACTTCTTCTGTATCATTTATTTAGCTTGTCTCTAAGGGGCTGTTCCAGCTGTCTGTACTGTGCCTAGCACAATGAGCCCTGATCTTGTCTAGAGCTGTTAGGCTGTACTGAAATCCCAATAAACAGAGTAAATAACATTCATATATAAACACAATCAAAAGACCCAGTTCCTATTTAACATGCTTGTGCAGCTCAAGCCTTCTCAGAATATAAATAAAATAGCAACCTCTTAAAAAAGTAAAAGTTATGCCCCTGGTTTTGTACAGCACTCAGTTAACAGCAAGTCCCCCAACAGCTGTATGAAACCCATTATGGCCTCAATCATGGCAATGCCTCCACTTAACAGACATTGCCTTTCATGTATCCATCCCTCTGCTGCATATTACTTTTGCTGCAGCAGAAGGCTATTTCTTTATCCAGATGAAATTAATTGATTGTAAGCTGCATTTTGCATCCTAACAAATAGGTGTTTGGGCTTTAACAGCCAGCATCCCAATCGGCATGACCTGCCCCCTCAGCAGGCAGAAAAGAAAGCAGGTCAGTGGCCAGGGTATCATATGAGAAACCTGGGCTCCGTACCCTGCTCTGCCATCATGTCATGTGATCTTGGGAAAGGTGCATGAAGCCAAAATCCAAAAACAACTATTACTGCAGAAGTCTAAGTGAACACCCCAAAAAACCCTCAATGAAGCACCCAGCCTGTCATTGTGAATAAGGGGTCCCTTCACCTCTCCTCTGATGGGCCCAGTCAGGTTGGCATGCTCCAGGCACACCTAACACACCCTGGCAGGACTGAGTGCAGCAGCCATGGTCGCTTTTATTCATGAAGGTGGTTATACCATTCACCCAGATGTGGGCCTCTGCTTTAGGCCCTTCTGAACTGGTAGGTGCTCAAACCCACATCTCCCAGGAGAGGCTATGGGCTGAGCTGAGGGAAACTTTCTTATCAAAGCAGGGCTGCTGGGCAGCAACGTGTGACTAGAGAGAATAAGAGGGACCGTGACTCTGTAGTCCAGTGATGGGAGGGGGGAGACCTGGGTTTAGGTGTCTGCCCTGGGGACTGCTCATGCAGTAAGAAGTCATTGGATAAATGCATACACAGTGACGGAAACACAACTTCCCCCTACTGGTGTTGCTACACCTAAGTCCCTTTGCCTGTACCTTACCCTGCCTCTGCCTCAGTTCCCAGTGTGGATAATAGCTAGGGCTGCGCAAAATTTTGGCAGCCATTTCATTTTGGAGGTGTTTGGGCCCATTTTGGAAATGTTTTGGAGGCACCCCCCCCCCAAGGAATTGTCCAGCACAGCCCCACAGCTCTCCTTTTAAAGTGTCAGAGGCTGGGGCCGGGGGTGGCGATGGGGCCAGGCAGGGCAGCTATGGAGGCTCCCCCTGCGGCTCCCCCAGCCAGGGCAGAGGCAAGCACAGCCAGAGGAGCCACAGGAGAGCCCACAGTCGCCCAGCTGTGCCTGCCTCTCCCCAGTCAATCCAAATCTCCAAATCAGCACTGAAACGCCAAAACAGCTTCGGCTGAATCGAAACAGACCAGTGATCCGAAACACCAAAACGAATCACTGTCCTCTGAAATGGCTGAATCCGAAACCGAAACGAAACATAGCCATTTCGCACAGCTGTAATAATAGCACGGCCCTGACTCGGAGGCCTGCTGGGTGAGGATTGTCGCACTGATGACTGAATGCCAATGGGACCCTAAAAGTACCAGAGATGCAGTGAGGATACCACAGAAAGTGAACTTCCTCCCCCACTTAAGATTGCTCCAGGAAGGGTTAGAGGTGTTTGCGTGGCTGCAAACCACGCTGCTCCCCTCTTTTGCAAGTATCCAGAGCAAATGGTATCTAGAGCCAATTCACTGCTGCTTTATGCGATCCCTTGCCAGATCAACACAATGAGCATGTCGTACCTGCACGGCATACACTTTGCATGGGGACAAATGTCATGCACTGCAGAGATGATGAATAGATCCCCAAGTTTGTCAGACTCCCTCCAGCCTCCAAAATGCCACCATGCTTAGAGGACCATGGTGACGGGCATTATCTAAAAATCCACTCTGCAGACAGACTGATCGACCTTCTCTGGAACTTAAAGAAAATTAAATTCCTTTAGAAAAAGGGAAATGGATTTCTCCTTTTGGCGAGATTTTTTTTTCCCCTGAAAGGTTTTGCTGCTTGAAAAGAAAATACTGTTCCCTAACTCAGGCTGTTCCTCTAGCAGAGCTCCAGTGATACAAAAAATACCCCCAAACAAAGTTCATATTCTGTATCAGCCAAAGCCTCAAGCCTTCCTAGAATCGCTGGCTGGTGCTACAGAGCCATTCTCCCCAGCTGCCTCTGGTTTATGAACTGAGTGTGCTGCAAGTGAAAGCAGATAACAGGGAGACAAGATCTGTATGAAGACGTAATGTGATAAATTGCCTATAGGGTGAAAAATGCAGAGCTCAGCTGGACTGCCTCAGTACCCAGATGTAATCAGAAGTGCTACATGAATCCAAGGGATGGGGTGTGGGATACTGCTCTGAGCAAACACATTATGTGATGGGCTTTGATTCAGTGCTGCCAGGATGTGGGACATCAGAATACCCTGGCTAGTTTCAAAAAGGCAAAGCACTTTCAATGATAAATGACCCATCCCTTCATTCCAGAGGCAGTGCGCTTGGAGCTTCCAGCCTTCTGTGTCCTTTCTGCTTCATTTTGCAATTCCCTGTGCCTGTGAAGAAAACTAGTCCATTAGGTAACTTCTGAATGCTTTCTGATTGGGATTGAGAGGGCAGTGGGACACAGAGGGACAGTGCCAGTTCTGTACCCATTTGCCAATTCTTGGGAGTTAGGTCTGTGGAGTCCACACAGGGGTAACACAGCTCAGTGTGCAAGGCACATGCTTGGGAGACAGAAAACCAGGCAATGACCATTACCTGCTGCGATTCCTACCACCCATCTGTGCATCAGAGTCATCATCACATAAATGAAGATCAAGATACTGGCCTTCTTTTGTACCTGGCTTTTGAGAACTACAGATGAAAAGCTCAGTAGGAGAAGGAAGTGTGACCACATGGAGAACCCAGTGAAAAACCCAATTTATAGCCAGCCTAACGTCCCCACCCCCACTTCCTCCCTTCCATCCTATATTTCTTTTCTCTATATAAATCACCCACTAGTACAATATCTAAGCCTATGTATATACATATATACATATACAAATACACATACACACACATATAGCTCACCTTTTTCTCTCTCTGTCACTCTCACTCTCTTGCTCTCTGTCTTTCCTTCCTGGAACTTTGGGGGCTTGCATAAAATAAGGCTGGGATTTGGATTATTCCTACATTTTGTTCTGAACAGCTAAGGCACAAGACTGAAGGAGATTTCAGGAAACAAAGCCCAGCAGGGCTGTCTGTGCCCAGATGATGAGCAAGTCATGTCACTTCATCACCTGCACTCCTCTCTAAGCAGAAGCTCCCTGCATGCCAAAAGGCTCACTGGCATATTGGAAGACACTTAGTGATTCAGGGCCTTAGTTCTGCTAAATAATTTTGTCACCATATCTGGGGTCTCATAACTTAAGGACCCAATTGTCTGTGACCTTTTAACAGAGGTGGGAAAGGGGAGGATCATCTATACCTAGCTACAGTGAGATGCTACCTCCTTTAATGCCACCTACTCTGAACTAGTCAAGAGTCCACACCTATTCTGTACAGGTGTAAGTGAAGCCACTGGATGCAAACCAAGGAAAAATAAGACCCAGGGTCACAAGCAGCAGAGAAAGTAAGAACTACGCTTAGACTTGGGCACTGGCCCATCTCCCCTCAGACCAGAGAGCTCCCCAAAAGCACACTCACATCAGTTAAGGCCGCGTTGATGTAGTTGTTACTGTCCCCGTCCACAGAGATGAGGAAGGGAAGGCATCGGTCCGGAGGCAGGACATCCATGCTGCGGTTCTTCTCCCGGTTGCGTGGCAGGAGGGCGATGCTGCACTCCTCCACATCCAGGTGGGGTGTGACTGAGTTCAGGGTCTGTGAGGCACAGGATGCTCATGTTAATAGGTGCAACAGCCCATCTCTCTCCAAAGCAGAGTCTCCTCTATGAGGCTCCCTGCACCTTGAGGTCTCAGCAGATCTCCCCTCCTCATGCAGAACAAGCATTAAGTGGAGCCTTGAGGAAGGAAAGTGAGAAAAGGCCCCCTTATGGGAGCCTGGTAGCAGCTCACTCAGCCACCTCTGTGCTCCTGGCTTCCTACAGGTGGACACTAGCAGTGAGCATGGGGTAGGGATAATGAAGGGAAGGGGAATTTGGCGTTAGGAGCACAGGAGAAGCCCTGTGGTCTTTGTCTGCTTAATTGTTAGAAATCTGTTATCCAAGGAGAGCTTCAGAGTATTTCTGAGGCCTGCCAAGAGTGAATATGGCCCCCGGTCCTGGAAGCCTTGTTGGAGCTCACCTGGAACTCCTCCCGCAGCTGCGAGGAGTTGCTCTGTGGTTCTATCCTGACCATCTCCTTGTATGTTGGCTTGAATTCGCTGACCAGGATGCTGGTCTCCCCACACAGACAGGCTTCCAAGATGGCATCATGGATGAAGACATATTGCTCCTTCAGTGTGGGACAGGAAAGCAGATTTAGCTGTGGCAGGAGCTAAGGAAGGCCTATTCTCCCCTTTTCATCACACACAAGAGGTCTCCCAGGCACTGGGCACCACAAGGACCCTCCTTTTGTCACATATATTTGTACGGCGTAAACTTTCTCTCTACTGCCCGGAGCTGGCTCTGATACTTGAAGAAGTGGTCTGCCATTAGCCCACTCTAAAGGACTAAGCTAGGTGCCCATGGCTCTCCACAGCTTCCAGGCACTGCCATGTTTGCTGAGGCCATTCCTGAGAGGGCACTGCAGGGCCATGGTAGCAGGACAGGGATTCTTGTTTCCCAGGGAACATTAATGGACATTACAGTGACAAACCAGTGACCTGTGAGGCTGGAAGGCTTGTAAGATTGGGTGTGAGGGTGTCATTCATAGCTAGGCTAAGGATAACTGGTCACCTAGGTTTCAGATGCAGTCTTGTGAACTGCAAAAAAAGTATTTTAATTAACTTGGGGAGGGAATATCACTTCCTCTGTCACTGCCAGCAAAGTAGCAATGGCAGCAAGGACAAGGTAAGACTACAGCCTTAAGCCTCAAGCCAGGCTTCATGCCTGTCATGGGACACACAAAAGCAGAGGACTTGGGGGTAGGGAAGGAGTCTAGTGTGGGGTTGGGGTCTGGATACTAACATGATGAAAACCTTATTAATGGCTATGTAACATCTATGCTTCTAATTAATTAGGATTAACAATCAGCATTAGGACAATGATTTTAATTGGAGCAGTCTGTGGTCCCTCTTATGACTGCTCACTCAAACCCAGGTCTTAGGAGAATTTGGTGAGAGAAACACACAAATCTCCTTTATGTACATCAAAGACCAGGCCTATTTTTTTCTCTGGCAGCACCTACAGTACCTCTATGGAGAGGAGAGGCCAACAGACTGCACTGAATGCCAGGCCCAGTAGACCCATGGCTAAAAAGCAGAAGAACAAAATCTTTCCACCCCCAATCTCTCTCCTCACTTCAGTCTGTATCATGTTGATTCTCCGTGAGCACAGTGTCTTCACGCAGTTGTAAATGTCCACGACTCCCTCGCACTCAGCCATGTCCAGCATCACATCCAGGACAATGTAACAACCAGTCCTCCCAGTACCAGCACTGGGGGAAAGGCAGAGGAAATCAGAGAAAGAGAAAGAGAGAAAGGTGTAATTAACATTATGCAGGTATAAAATCAGTGAAGTTAAATGACAGTGTGCCTACATGCGCATATGACATACAGACACATGCACTGTATTCTGCCCACGCCCAAACGTGGAAATAGTCACATGAACCAGATCAAATGTTAGGTACAAGCAAGCCCCTCTAGGATGGCAGCTGAAAGGAATTTAGAGTCTACACAGTTTACCCAGACTCACAGCCCCACTTTGGCCCTCTTTTTCCACCACAGAAAAACTTCTCCGTTTTGGAGGGGCTCTAGAACTGGGGTGTCTTGTTCAGATGGGGTGTGGGTTAAGAGCCTGGGCTCCATGAAAACCCTCTAACTTTACAGTGAGGTGCACACAACAAAATCACTACAGTGCTGCGAGTGCCCGGTGCCTTCTCACAGCCCTCTACAAAGGCAAAGAGAGGTTCTTTCAATTGACACAACCGACTAGGTAAGACTCCTAGAGCATCTGAGAAAGAACCACAGGCCTCTCCCCAGGCACATATAGGTGAATGGAAAAACAATGAGGATACAATCATGTGAATCACTGAAGACGATCACACCTGAGCTCAGCTCTGAGTGCCAGTCACATGACTTAATTGTGACGTGTAGATGTAGTGTTGGAAGCATCCCAGCACTGACCGCCACACTTGTCCTTTCCATGCGACTCCACCAGTCTGAGCAATGTCAGCCCTTGGCCGTTCTGGGAACAGATCTGTTCCCCTTTTCTCTTTTCAGAGTCTTTTACAGTGAAATACTAATTTCTGGGGCTGAGGAATCACTCTCTGTGATTATCAGTGATTACAGACTACAGGAAATAATCACACTCGTTGTTACTGGTGAATGAATACTGATGAGGCAATTGACAAGGAGAAATCAAATAAAAAATCCCTCTCATTCATCATCTCCTCCTTGTTTGCCCAGCAGAGGACAAGCCATTAACCTGTCAAGGGAAGGCTTTGTCAACTATTCTGGGTGCCCCTTAAGTTTCTCCTGCATGGCAAGATGCCCAGAGTTCTCCTTTTTGTTCTTGCAAGTTAAGCAGCTATCAGCATGGTCAGTCCTTGAATGGGAGACTGCCAAGAAACCCCAAATGCATGCTAAAACAAATGGTGTGGGTGATACAGTCTGGGGAGCTCTTCCCTGGAAACAAAACTCCATTGGATCAAGGAAAGGAGGCAGTGCAGGGATAAGGTGCTGGACTGTGCTCCTGAAAGGGCCATCTTTGGGGGAGATGTACAACCCTGGTCCCAACTGTCTTCTGCTGTTAAAAAAAATGGCCCTTTTCATGAGAATGAGAGGACAAACCCTGGTGTCCTGGCCAGGTCCCAGCTTGGGCAATCATATTCTAATTTTCTAAATACCACCTGCACTCCTAGTCAGATATAAACTTCCTCTTCACATCCTGTCCTAAGCTTCTGAGCCACTTTGCTGTGTATTTAGCAGCTGCCTTGCTCTGTCCCGGAGGTAGCTGCATTTTGAGGAAGGTTTACAGATCAAAGAAAGAATTTTCCATCTGCTGGCGCTTGAACAGTTCTTATGAAATTATTTTTTGCTCTTAATTCTGTGGTTATGTACGACGGTCTGTCCACATGACTACAGCTGGGAATAGTGTCCTCCTTAGTAAGTCTCAGTAGAGCAGGCGTGGACTGAATTGGCCAGACTGCTCTGCTGTCACATACTATGGGGTGTCCCACAGCGAGGTTAAAATGTGCTGGACTGGGGGGCCATGTTGGAAACATGGCATGGGGAGAGAGGGAGCTAACCCATTTCTGCCTATTCTGGACCTGTACTGAAGCTGAAGAGGGGGTGTGCAGCCTCTACATGTGCAAGAAGACCCTCAGTGAAGCATACTAAGCCATGAGTGCCTGAAATGCATAGTCTACTGGCTGCCTCCTATTTCAGAGAAAGCTGCTAGCCCTCTGAATCCCTGTTACCCATCAGCCTAGGTAATAACATTTTATAGCTCAATACATTCACACAGGCACATCCAACCCAGAGCCATAAACCAGAGGCTCCTTACCTGCCTCAGCCTTCCCTTTTTTTACAGAGCCAATTTATAGATTTCATATTCCCCTGTTAAATATTTTAGTCTAATTTCATATTTCTTATGCTCCAGGCCATGGGACCCTGGGACAAGCCTCCACCTAGGCAGTTCCCCCTTCCCACATGGCCCGAGCACAAGCAGGTCCAAAGGAGTTCAGGGGGGAAGGGCGAGCTCCAGGCTTTGGCTCTACTCCAGAGTGGGATGGGATTTATACTGGCAGCCAGGGACCTTTCATAGATTTCATAGACATTAGGGCTGGAAGGGACCTCAGAAGATCATCGAGTCCAGCCCCCTGCCCAAAGGGCAGGAAGTCAGCTGGGGTCATAGGATCCCAGCAAGATGAGCATCCAGTTTGCTCTTGAAGGTGTTCAATGTGGGCACTTGAACCACCTCCGGTGGCAGGCTGTTCCAGACCTTGGGGGCTCGGACAGTAAAGAAGTTCTTCCTTATGTCCAGCCTGAAACGATCTTGAAGTAGTTTGTGACCATTAGACCTCGTCATCCCTTGGGGCGCTCTGGTGAACAAACGTTCCCCCAGATGCTGGTGGTCACCCCTGATAAACTTGTAGGTGGCCATCAGATCACCCCTGAGCCTGCGCTTTTCCAGGCTAAAGAGCCCCAGGGCTCTCAGCCTGTCATCGTAGGGTCTGCTTCCCTGACCTCTGATCATGCACGTGGCTCTTCTCTGGACTCTCTCAAGCTTCTCCACATCCTTTTTGAATTGTGGAGCCCAAAACTGGACACAGTACTCCAGCTGCGGCCTCACTAAGGCCGAGTACAGGGGGAGAATGACGTCCCGGGATTTGCTTGAGAAGCATCTATGGATGCAAGCCAGCGTTCCCGGGATTTGCTTGAGATCATCGAGTCTGACCCCCTGCATAGGCAGGGAAGAGTGCTGGGTG
>NW_005842009.1:1839637-1841693 GCF_000455745.1 Alligator sinensis
TCCTGAGCTTGTCAAAGTCGGCTTTCCTGAAGTCAAGGACTTCCATGTTGCTGACCGACTTGCCAGCTTTTCGGCAGATGGTGAAGGTGATCAGCTCGTGGTCGCTGTCACCCAGCTTCTCATCGATCACTAGGTCACCGACTAGGTCATCCCCAGTAGCCAGCACCAGGTCGAGCAGCGCTTTGCCTCTCGTTGGCCCATAGACTTCTTGAGTCAGGTACAGGTCATCCACGCACGAGAGGAAGCTTTGCGACCGCTCAGATTTTGCTGAGCGATCCTCCCACGAGATGTCTGGGTAATTGAAGTCACCCATGACAACCATGGTCCTGGAGCATGCGGCCTCAGCCAGTTCCCGGGCAAACTCCTGGTCAAGCTCAGGACTTTGGGTGGGAGGTCTGTAGTAGACTCCCACCATTGTGTCCCCTGTGCCGTGTTCCCCACGGATTTTAACCCAGAGGGTCTCCAGCCGTCCACCCTGGTCACCAATATCGGCTTGCAGGGACGTGTAGTTTTCCTTAACATAGAGAGCTACCCCGCCACCCCTTTTCTCTACACGATCCCTCCTGTACAGGTTATAGCCATCTATACCCGCGGTCCAGTCATGGGTGGAGTCCCACCAGGTCTCTGTTATCCCTATGACATCATCGTTATTTGCATTGAGCAGGAGGATGAGTTCCTCCTGCTTATTCCCCAAGCTCCTGGCATTTGTGTACAGGCAAGCAAGTGCCCCCTGGGGGGCTCCTTCCTTGCCCACAGATTTTGCCAGGGCTGGGGCAGGGGTGGGCTTCCTTAAGTGCCTTGACCTGCTGGCTTTGCAAGGATTGCTCAGCGGGCCAGCAGTGGCGGTAGTCCCCCTGTCCCCCCAAGGGCTTAGTTTAAAGCCCGGTGGAGCAGGTGAGCCAGTCTGGCTGGGAAGGGCCCCCTCCCCCATCTCTTCCCAGCAGTTTGCTGCCTCTCTCACCAAAGAGCGGGCTGTGGTCATGAAAGCCAAAGCCTTCCCGACGACACCAGCGCCTCAGTCTTTGGTTGACCACGTGGATCCTCCTCTCCCTCCTCGGCCCATAGCCTGAGACTGGGAGGGTCGACGAGAACACCACCTGTGCCACCTATGTGAAATGCTCTGACATCTGCCAGCAAATGACTGTAATTGAAACAAGCCACACGAGAACCTAGAGCGTCTAGAGCAGGACTTTGATTACAATGGGGTCTGTGAGAGGATGGGGAGCTCTCTGCTCAGTCACTGTTGATCCCATTGAATTATCATAGAGCTGGGAAGGAGGCACTATGAAACTAAAAAAAACCTAAAAAAACCTAAAAAAACTAAGGGACTGTGGCGTCAACACCTACACAGTCAAATGGGTCGCTAACTGGCTGGAGGGCCGCACCCAGAGAGTGGTGGTGGATGGATCATTTTCGACCTGGAGGGATGTGGGCAGTGGGGTCCCCCACTGTCATCTGTCCTCGGACCCATGCTGTTCAACATCTTCATCAGTGACTTGGACGAGGGGGTTAAAAGCACCCTATTCAAATCTGCTGATGACACTAAGATGTGGGGGGATGTGGGCAGGCTAGAAGGGAGGAATAGGCTGCAATTGGACCTAGACAGGTTACAGGGGTGGGCAGATGGGAACAGGATGGGTTTCAACACTGACAAGTGCAAGGTGCTGCACGTGGGGAGGAAGAACCAGCAGCATACCTACAGGCTGGGGGACTCCCTTCTCGTCAGTGCAGAGACAGAAAAGGATCTTGGAGTCATTACTGATACCACAATGAACGTGGACCAACAGTGTGGGGACGCGGTCAGAAAGGCCAACCACACCTTGTCATGCATCCACAGATGCATCTCGAGCAGGTCCAAGGAAGTGATCCTCTCCCTCTATGCGGCACTGGTCAGGCCGCAGTTGGAGTACTGCGTCCAGTTCTGGGCGCCGCACTTCAGGAGGGATGTGGACAACTTGGAGCAGGTCCAGAGGAGGGCCACCTGCATGATCAGGGGGCAGCAAGGCAGGCCCTACGAGGAGAGGCTAAGGGACCTGAACCTGTTTAGCCTCCACAA
>NW_005842009.1:1841826-1862085 GCF_000455745.1 Alligator sinensis
GGCTCCTCCCCTGGGTGTCTTTAAGAGGAGGTTAGATGAACACCTTGCCGGGGTCGTTTGCCCCCAGTACTTTTCCCTGCCATGGCAGGGGGTCGGACTTGATGATCTGCTCAGGTCCCTTCCGACCCTACCAACTATGAAACTATGAAGGAAGGGCTGGGGGGAGGTTGTGCTGCAAAAAGCAGAGCAGTGTTGCACCTGCAATGAGCAGTACTTTCCTCTGAATGGAAACTGACCCCAGAGCTCAACTGCACAGGTGACGCTGAAAGCCCTTAGGGAGCTGGAGAGGTCCCTGATACCAGTTCCCCCAAGTGAACTCCAAGCTAGCACTGCTCGCAGACCTGCATTGCAAGACAGCTGGCAGAAGAAGAATCAGCCCAGGGGAACCCTGTGCACACCCTCATCTGGTGGATATGCCCCTACCTATCAGACAGTCCAGTACAGCTGCTACCAGCTACTCCCCTCCACAGCTCCTGCAGTAAAATCCCCGGTGTCTTTGGGATGAAGAAATTTCCGCAAGTCCCTGCATTTGCCTCTTACCTGCAGTGGATGACGATTGGCCCTGCATCCGGAGGCGTGGAAGCCTTCACTCTTCGGATGAAGGCCAACAGCCCTGTGGCGTGGTAAGGCACCCCATGTTCTGGCCACGAAGTGAAGTGGAACTGCTTCACCTCATGCCTTGCTGAATAACCCCTCTGCAAAGGAAGCACAAGGCAGAGTAAAGGTGATGCCATTTCTCTGGTATGCAGGGGCCAAGACTTGGTGAGCACACAGGGAGGGGAGGATGGAGACCCAGATTCCTGATAGCTGTTCTGGATTCCAGACAGGAGGAAACAGATGATTTCTACTTAATAAGCGACCAGACTCCCTCTTGCTGGTGTTCCAGGGCACCTGGAGAATTGTGCGTCAGTGCAGGTGCTGCCCTGGCACCACATGTGGCAATGTTTCCCCTTGGATCAGTGGCAGGGGGCACATGTCCAAACACAGGTTTCTGCTGCTCTGACCGTGCAGTAAGCCAAGGCAGCTGCTGCCATCCTTTGAGGCAGTGAGACACAGCAGGTGCCAACTGGGAAGGCTGCTCAAAAATCCTGCCCCCTCCTCCCTATCCTGTCTGGGTTCCTGTCCCTCTCCCCCTACCGTGCCAAAGCACCAGGCCTCCTTTGTGGCTGACAAGGACAAGCTGCTCTCCCTGAAACTGCATGGGGGAATGGCACTCTTCAACCACACATTCTCTGACACAGAACTGGAGCATCCCCAGTGCTCCCAGCTCCAGGCAACCAGCATCCTGGGGTCACTGTGTCACACCAAAGACATTCCTCCACCTGGCTGACTGGCAGCAGTGCCCCCTCAGCTCTACCCCACAAGCCAGTCACTTGACACTGCTTAAGGGGGACCCTGGAAATACTCAGAATAGAAAATCCCCTCAGCAGTGTCATTCTAGGAGATCACTGCTGAAGTCATGTCACCAGGTAAGCTGCCTTTGCCAAGAGGTGAGAGAGGCCAACAGCATGTTAGCAACCAGGTAAAAAGACATGAAGCCTGTGCCATAGCAAAAGGCAATAGAGAGGTCATAGGACAGCATGCCCGTTACTCATTAACCATGTGTGCACATGCACTGTGGAGTGTGGAGAGTCCCCCGAGAACTCGCAGGGATGTGCACGCTGGCTTAGCAGGCCTGATTCCCCAAGACTTTGCACCTAAATAAATCATTTACTACTAAGTCAGGACTGTAACAACCTGCACTCATTTTATGCAAGTATAGGTTAGAGAATCTTGCCACACTTGCTTGACACATGCCAAACACATCATGGCTTTAACGTGTCTACTGGTTCCTTTCTGTTCTCACAATCCTCATAGGAAATCTCAAGGGAAATCTACCAAACATCTTCCAAAGGTGAGTTTGGGAACAAAAGTTTATAAGCTGGCCATACACTATGAACCAACCACTGAACACTGGTACTGACTTTATGGCATAACTGTAATCTATCTGATTCCTGAAATTCTTCCTGCGCACTACAGGTGCTATTGACCCTCCTCCCTTTCAATAGGACTTGATCTCCCAATAACCATCAAGCTCTTTTCTTCTGCTAATTGTTTGTCTGGTACCCCTGGATATTTCTCCTTTCCCAAATTTCACAGATCTACCCCCTGTTCTTAATCATCACTGTGCATGCATCCCACTTCACACCTGATGAAGAATGCCTTGCATTTGAAAGCGTATCTCACTTTATCCCAACAAGGCAGTTGGTCCAATAAAAGATATCGCCCAAAAAATCCTTGCCTCTTACATCATTCCTGGAGCATCCTGGCTTCAAAATCACTCCAGCACTACCAAAATATTGATCCCCTACAAATGTAAACACATTGGTGCTGAGCTGGGTGGCCACTGCTAAGCCTTTTGAACCTGCAATAATATGGTTGGATGTCCCCAGTACCTTACAGTCACCTACAATTTGAGCTGCTGTCCCATCGAGCGCAATGGGGTTAAAAATAAACAAGCAATGATAAGGAGCCCTTTTAGAGAGCCTACAGGGCAGTAATGAATCTGTAATGAATGGACTAGTTCCACAAGGCCCTTCGGCACCTAGCTCATAACTAGGCAGTAATTTCATGTTCCTGTAGATTAGGGGGTAAATTACACTGGTTATGTCCCTGGCTACTGTACTCTACAGTAATTGCTATGTAACCTGCACCTCAGACTAGAGGATGGAGATCATCATTCATCCCCTCTGCAATTATATGGCGCTTCCTCTGAAATTAAATGATCAACACTGAGTACATAAATAAGAAGCAGTTCTGTGCTGTTCACCTATAGGATCCATTCTGCAAGGATCTGAAGACATGGATCCCCAGGGCCTAATTAGGGATCACAGAAGGCAAAGTGGGGAGCTCACACTGAACAAACCTCAGCCTTCCTACAGGTAAGAATGATCAGACAGAGAAAGAGGCTCCCCGAAGAGAATCCTGTTTTTTTAATCATTTCAATAGGATGCTGGAGAACATGCCACAAGGAGTAATGCTGGCATGGCTAAAGATGGCTTGCAGGACACATAGCTCTGTATTAGGAGGTACCCCAAACATTTCATACGTACAGATCTGTTCTAAAGTACACTAAAGTCAATGGGAGTCTTTGGATCAGGCCCTTTGTAAAGCACTAAACAGCTATGAATTGCTGGGACCAGCCCCATAATTGTGGGCCAAACCCTTTTCTCAAGAACATCATAGTGACTGGAGTGGTGCCGCTAAAATCACTGCAGTTGCTCTGGAATGACATGGGTGCATGAAAGTACAGCCCATTTGACTGACTCCAGCAGAGGCATAGATACACTCTGTATTACTATATGATGGACCCTGTCTATCTGCCTGGCACCTGGAACCTCTGCTATACTTGTGGATTTTGCTGTCTGGTAGCATCCCCTTCTCTGGGGAGCATGTCTTTGGCTGAGACCAGCCATGTTGTAACATAACCAAAGACAGAACAAAGGGATTCATCCATCCTCAGGACAGCAAGCAGAACTTCAGAAAGCAGACACTTACCCTTTCCAGGGTGAATGTCCGTACAGAATATTCTGCCAGCGTCTCTGACTTCACCAAGGTGATTTTGATGTCTCCGTACATCTCCGAGTCATCTGGCCAGTACTTGGAACACTTCACCTGCAACAAGCAGACAGACCACGCTCTACCTCTGCAAGAGAACGTGTCCTGGCAGAGCCAAAGCCATCAGAGAGAGAAACAGAGCACTCCTTACCCTTCCCACCTCCACCAGCTTGGTTATCATCACTATACTGGAACAATGCTCCTGCCACACCATGCGCCAGAAATCATATACCATTTCCTGCTTGGGACCTGGCGGACATAGAGGAAAAGAACTGAGAAGCCCTTGGGAATACAAAGATGGGTAAAAGCCCATTATTATAATTAAACTAGAGACAACTTAAAGAGATCAGGGCTCCACTGTGGTAGGCACTGCATATACACAAAGGAACAGGTAGTCTCCACTCCATAGGCTTTCCTTTTCACTCTTTCTTATAGCAACTGTTAGGAGTTTGAAACCAGGATCTCTATCCTTGTTGAACTAGTTTTCCCTGCTGAGACTACTCTGCCTTGGTAATATAGGACTGCCTGGGAGCAATAGCTTAATCTGTGAAGTCTCGTGAGAGCCCTAAGGAGTGCACAGTGGTTTGTTGTGGAAGGGCTGCATGCACTGGCTTGTTCTGGCAAGGGTTCAGGTGGAATTGCATGCACTGCCTTGACATTGTAGGGTTGCTTGGGGGTGCTGGGCTTTGTGAATCTGTTTAAACAGGAGGGCTGATGCAAATAGGTGATATCTGTGAGCTGAGCACAGTCCTGGTGAGCCAGTAAAGTGAGGTGTTGGGAAGAAAGGGTCAAAGAAACCTGCTTTTTTCTCCCTGAAACAGCCCCTAAACAATGGGAGTGGATCCATCCATTCAAAAGAGGGCAGTCTGTTAGGGCTCCTCCTGGAGCACGGGAATCGACGGGCAACCTCACATGTCTTGTGCATCAGCATCACCGCACATCTCTGCACTGACAACATGGCAGCAGGGCGCTTTAAAATAAAGCATGTCCGATGAGCTTTAGTTCAAAGCGCCCCACCGCCATTTTTTCCAACGCAGGGACATGTGGCAACGCTGATACACATGACACGCAAACACTTTTACTTAACGTGGCTCACTAATTAAAGTGCCTGGCACTGCACCAGAAACGCGTGTAAAAATGCACTTGGTGGCCATTTCAGTCAGATACAGTACTTTACTCTGCTCCAGCCCTGTTCCCAAATCTATTCCATACTTCTGATGTGCACCTCTCAGTTTGCAGAGGTCACTGGGACCTTGCAGGGAGAGTGGTGTCATGCAAGTGGATCACAAGTGAATATTACTCGTGATCACGCTTGAATTTCCATCTGAGCAAAACAACAGATTGCTTGGCTTGGCGCTACTGAGCTGGAATAATTTTCAGAAAGCTTCCTCCTTGCTCTGCACTGAACCAATTGATCCCCGCCCTGCCTTAACACATTCAAAACCAAATCCCATGGATGACAAAACCTGTTAGCTAATTAGTCCCCACATTACTGGCTACCCAATCACTTTGGGGGAAATGGAGTAAAAGGCAAAGTGTGGATGCAGAAGATAATTTACCTTGAGTGGCTATGAAGTGGTTGGATCTGTGGTAACCCTGTAATGGAACAAGACTCCATTAAACCTCTAGGGAAGGATACATGGTCAAGAAACAGCTCATATACCATCATCCTCATTGGGGACTGCCATGAAGACCCTACACCCATTGATCAACCCAATGGCCAGCTCATAAAACCACTGGACTATGTGTTCAGGGTACAGAGGTAACTACTTCCCAGTACTCTGAGTTCCCCCACATAGAGCTCTGTCAGTGCTCTCCCAGCCACGGGAAAGACTGAGCAGGTGACAGCCCACCCAGGCTCATGTCTTACCAAACACTACTCATTGAACACCAGTTTACATACCAAGTCCACTAGGTACATGGAGCGCACAAGCCCTTTGCTCTGAACTCTCCTGGGGTCTATCAACACGAGAGATAACATCCTGAGCCATCAAGATGTTAGTCTATAGGAGGTCTGACCCCAATACAAGACTCTCTAAGGCTCCATATTGATGACATTTTGTAACTGTTTGTCCTTTTGGACCTTGAAGACTGGGACTTGTTGTGCCTAATAAAAGGCACTATTGACCTCTCTGAGCTCCCCCTCCCCTCAACATAACTTTCCTGTCAGCAAAAGCAATCCTACCCGAGAGCAGAAGCAACCTCAATTCCTGTCAAGATCAAAATAAAGCAAAGTCTGAATGCACTGCTGGAAGGACTGGGGATCTTTAGACACCTGAATTGGTTGACATTTGCCGTTTAGTTAGCTTGGGTAGATTTGGACCTTATAGATCAACCAAAGTAGATATAGATATATATCTATATCTATCTATCTATCTATATTTATATATAGATATATAGTACAAGCTTTCATCAGCTGAAACTCACAGCATCTGATAAAGTGAGTTTAAGCTCAAAAAGTCATATATATATAAAAAAAGGTGAAAGTCTATAAAAAGGTGAAAGTCTATCCTGCCTTCTACTTGACTTCAGACTAACATGGCTAATGATGTCTTTTTAGTTAGCCACACATGGTGACTCGTCTCCTGGTTGCTAGGGCATAGATGACAGCAAGAGACCAGTCTTCCTTCTATGCTTGTGAGGGGGAATGAGAAAAGAGAGGACAGGGAAGTAGAAAGCAAGAGGACAGAGAGAAGGTGCGGAGGCAGGAAGAAACAAGGATGTGAAGGGGGGCACAGGACCGTGGAAAATAAGGTGGGGGGGTGGGGGAGGGACATGCAAAGAATGGGGAAAGATGGACAATCAGAGGAGAACAGGAATTTGTGGAGGAAAAGAGAGTGCAGGGAGTAAACAGGACCCCGAGAACAGGAGGGCTGGGGGAGTGGGACTCCACTGCAGAATGGAGCTAGGACCATGAGGGGGGCACCCAGCTACTTTGCCAGAGCAGACTCTGCCAACCAGCCCTGCTCCAAGTTCTAGTTTGCCACGTGATGCCCAAGCTCTCAGTTCCCTCCGCACCACTCCATCCACAGCTACTGCTGTGTGCGTAGCATGGAAGTCGGAGAGAAAAAGCAGTGGCATAGGCATTTGGAGGGCAGGTGTCAGGTCCAAAGGCCTCCTGCTCACACAAGCAGCACTGACAAACGTTTTTAAGACAGCAGGAAATGTCATGGTGACAACCGTATTAATAATATCCCAGTCCAAAGCAGTCATATGGCACTGAATAATGGCCCAACTCCCCTCATTCATCCAAGCCATTTACTGCAAACATTACTAACTCTTAATAGGAAAGTGTCAGCCTAAATAGCAGAGCAAATCTTAACAAGGCCAATAACAGGACAGGAAGGGTTCCAGCTATAACTGCAGAACGTGCCATTTCAGCTGGGTTTGTTTTCATATGAGAGTGTTTTTTCCTGGAGGGAAGAAGCAGACTTGACCATACTGTAATGATGCTATTTCAGGAAATCAATAAGGAAATTAAAAGAAAAAGAAAACCCTTGACAGCAGCAAGATTGATTGCCAGGCTCACAAATATGATCTTGCTGCTTAGGCGGAAACAACTGCAATCTGGGTGATGCTGAGTTGAGCAGACTATGAGTGTAGTCATATGACGTGTAGTTGGGACTTTTTTTTTGCTAGTCTGGTGTTGTGTGAAAGTCTGACCAGTGAAGGGGGAGGTGGTGCTTGCACAGAAATAACATCCTGGGGATTGCTCTTATTCTAGTATGGAGGGCTTTTATTTTATTTATTCATTTATTTACTTATTTGCTTTACCTTAAACCCCCTCTGGAGGGACATAATTTAGATCAAAAAAGAGCTTGTGACAGAATGATGTGTGCCTCTCCTGTATCCATTTAAATTGACAGCCCAGGCCAATGGTTCTCCACTGGGATGGCACAAGACCCCCTCAGGGGTGCTGAAATGTTGGCACTGCTGCCTGTGGCAGCCAGGTAGAGCTGCCCTGCACACAGGGTTTTCAGACGCATGCTCCTGCTTCATTAGGGCTCTTTGATCACCCTAAAGCAAATGGAGCTAGCTCAGCTTATGAACCTTCCCCATCCATCCCACCCCCCACACTCATCCCAGAAACAGCACATAGGACAGCTCCAGCAGCCGTAAGGTGCTGTTCTACCTGGAGGCAGCAGCACCTGGTTGAGAAGCAATAAAGTAAGTTGAGGTAGCATCATCAGTGGTTCTCAACTGGGGATGCTACCACATTCAGAAAAGTGGTGGAGGGGTGCTGTGACTGAAAAGATTGACAACCACTGGCCTGGGTTGTACTAAACACGCTTGTCCCGATAGAAAATTCTTCAGTGTAAACACCCTCTAGGTCTGCTTCTCTGGCCATCCCCATCGTGCTGTCCGCATTCCTTGCAAACATTATGGGGCCTGACTGGGCTGGCCACTCTGCTCTGCCAGTGTAAGGGGGTCTTGCGGTTGGAGTGTGTGGAATGTATGTGCACTCCAAGGCCCATTTAGATAGCTCATTTCTGGAGAATGGAAATAAGAATCAGACCCTAACAGACTCATTCTGACAGCTGTCCCCAGTGAGGTCAGGAAGTAGCATTCTCAATTTGTAAATGGGAAACCTGAGGCACACGGACTAGAAATGATTTCCCAAAGGCCACATGTCACCTGTAGGAGGGGCAGGAATTGCACCGCAGTCTGGTGAGGTGCAATGAAGTGCCATAACTACACAGGCAACTCCAAAGCCCATCTGGATCAGACTGGTAGCACAAGCTGGAAAGAGGAGTGTCTTGGGAGGAACAAAGGGGAACAGGAAGAGAAGAGAGGTTAGGGATACAGTTTACTTACTTCTCGGTTTATCCGAATCTTAACGATCCCAATCGGACATAGGTTCAAAAGAAAAAGATCAGAGACAGAGAGATTAGTGAGGTACAGTCCAAGAAACAGATTAGAACATTGGCAGCAGCGAGAGCGGGTCACAGAGAGAGAGGAGGGGGCTGGAAGGGGTACTAACCAACCTGTACAGAGACCACGGGGTGGTCTTGCTCAGACCTTACTGCTGCAGGGCCCTTTCGAGTACCCTGAGCTGGGAGCCCATTGGGGGATAAGGGAGATCTGCACTATTTCAGACAATTTTACAGAGAAGTCATGTGTGAATCCCCAGATTCAGCCAGGCTCTCCCAGCTGTGTTGTTAACCAACTGGTGCCAGCAGGCTGAAAAAGGCCATGCTCAGCAATCACTGATGGACTGAGGACACTCTTGGGCTAAATGCCTATGAAAAAGAGAGCTGGACTGACCTAGTGTGAGCCAGGAATATCTCTCCCACAGCTATGCCCATGCACTTTCAGCCTGATTAATCCAGCCCTGAGTTCCCTATCCCACTTTGTCCATACACAGCATCCCGACCTGCTGCTTACTCCATTCCTCCGGCCCTGCCAAACACCTCCATCCTGACCTGCTATACACTGCAGCATTGAGCTACCCACTCAGCCCAAACTGCACTCCTCACTCCCAGCCTACTTCATCCCTATATCCCATTACTTGGGGAAAGGCAGGAAGGGGTCCCAGAACAGAAAAGTGACACCTTGATCCATGGAAATGAAGGAGGAAGAAAAAGACCTCAGGAAAAAAGATGGAATGAGAGAGAGAGAGACAGAGAGATAGGGAGGGTGGGAGAGAAGAAAGGAGGGAGGGAGGGAGGGAGATAGTGTCCTTGGGGACGCAGAAAGAGGAAGATAAAGACCATGAGCAGCATGGGCTCTAAAGCCTTGTGCTCTGTCAGGCCGACCAGGCGGGTTTGTTAGAAGAACAGGTTTTGGTGGGTATGGCTGCAGTCCTCACATCTGTTCCACACGTCCCCTCTCCCTCTACACACTGCTTGGATTTCTCTTATAGAAACATGTGCAGCCACACATGGATCTTGTAAGGTGCCCGTCTCATCACTACATGCCTCCCTTCCCTGCACTAAGAGAAGACAGTGGGAGCGTTAGAGCACTGACCCCGTCTCCCCCTGCAGACTGAAGTCACCTCCAGGTACTCACATCAATGTAGTTAGCGTTAATATAATCCGAATTGGGGTCCCCAAGCAGCGGGTGGAGTTTGACTCGATGTCGGTCATCTGGAAACCAAATCAGAGGAGATACTGTGATATGGAAAGGCTGAAGTGTGCACAGGTCAGGAACTGGGCCTTCACACTCTCCCCCACCCCTCACCCCCCAGCTCCCTTCCCAACACTTGATTTGGAAGAAAGGGACTTCCTTGACTATTGAAGCCCCTCACTCCTGACCCACAGTGCTCCTGCCCCCCCACCCGGTTTTGACCCTTTCCCATCCCCAGCTCTGCTGACGGCCCTGATCCTGATGTGTAGTCCTCCTGCCATTCTATTCCAGGACCTCTCCTGAGCAGTAAACTCCTCCCCACGATGCTGAACTGAGTAAAACTAAGGCAAAAGCTGTGGGTCATATCTCCAGACAGCCCCTTGTCATCACAGAGCACCAACCTGGGTCCTACCTACCAGAAGGCTCCCAGAGACTCCTGTATTATGGACACCATAGAGAGCTCTTGCACTCTGTTGGATCTACAGAGATGAGACCAAGCAGGGGGAGCTCCAGCCCTGCAGATGCCAAGACAGATGCACCAGGTGGCAAAGATCCACTTGTGTCTAAAACCATAGGCTGAACATCACTGCCTTAGGTCACAGTGTGCAAGATCCTGGCCATGTGTTGCCTCCTACAGAGGCCCCTCAAGCTGCTATCAGGTTGTGGCCATTAGAGTGAACAATCCCTTCAGGGACTGACAAAGTGTCTCTGTAGTAGGAAATAGCTTCCTTAGGAGCTGTCGCTCTGGAATGGCTGCTCCTGTCTACATGAGTTAGGGCCAAATCTTACTCTAAGGCCCCCTCTATACTTTATGGGCATCATGCAATTAACTAGTTAATTATGCAATTACCTTAAGACCAGCTACACGTACAAAGTAGCTATCACAGGACAACAAGCTCCAACCAACTATAAAGTTCGACCTCAAAAATGTGTACTAACTTAACAGCTGATTGGTATCGAGCTTTAATCTGCACATGTAACAGGGTGCCCCGTGAGGCTGGGAGCCCCATCATGTGACAGGTCCCCCAGCCACTGCGTTGCATCATGTCCAGTGCAAAACCCCAGAGCCCTGGGGATCATGGATGCCATGAGCCCCAAAGGCTTGGGGGTGCTAAAACCCCACAACCCTGGGCCCAGGGGAAGGCAGCTGCCATGATCCTAAAGGCTGGGGGGGGTGAACAAAACCCCTGGGCTGACATGTGCAGCTGGGACAGAGTCCCTGCACCTTGCACCCGACAGGGCTCTTGGTCCCTGCTAACAAGAATCCAGCACCTGATGGGGCTCTCTGTCCTGGCTCCACATGACCCCCATGCTAGAAGCCCCCACAGCAAAGGGGGATCCCAGCCTTGGGAGCTTGCTTCTTACCAATGCAAGGGAAGCCCAGGATCAGCTCCCTCTACACCAGCAATAAGGTGTTATTGGATCTAATGTGCAATCCCACAATTGCACCTCCTGCTATGCACATGTGGCATGGCAGGAGGCACAATTGTGTAAATCCAATTACGGTGTAAACTGTAAATTAGATCCAACTGCACCTTTACCTGCACATATAGAGGGGGCCTAAAATCCACTGGGTCTAAATCCCAGGGCACTCCAATGACTCCAGTTAACTTGGTGCTACTGATTCTCATGATATTTGGTGCAGAAGGCTCCAGCTCCTAGAGTCCCATGACTACATCAAACTCTTGCAGACAAACAAGAGCTGGGTACATTCCAATAGCTCAGAAGCCAGAAACCTACTAACGAGATCCTGACATCTGTCAACATTAGTATACAGAGGTGTTTATGCCATTCTTGTGATTTGTAGGGCATAACATGATTTCTGAATCTGTAGGATCTCTAGTACTGCAGCTTATTTGAACCAATGGGATTCACAGTAGTGTGTAGCACAGAAGAGTTTGGCCACAAGAGTCTAAGGACACATGCACACAGTCAATAACTGGACTACCTGGTCACCATCCTGATGGCAATGACTTCTAAGAAGACACTGAGGGAACTGGACTTATTGGGCATTTTCACACGTGCTTGCAGACATGGCGCTGGGTGCTCTAATGAGCGAGCTGCGCTAATTAAAAGCACCCATGCGCCACGCGTATCAGCATTGCCATGCATCCCCATGCTGAAAAAATGGCAGTGGGGTGCTCTGAACTAAAGCTCATCAGATGTGTTTTATTTCAAAGTGCCCCACCGCCATTTTGTCAGTGTGGAGATGCGCGGTGACGCTGCTACACGACACGCAAGACTGCGGGAGCACGTCAACTTCTGTGCTCCAGCAGACTCAATTAATCGAATCTGCTCCGACGCGCTGGACTTCCAGCATGTCGGAGCAGGCTCCCAGCATGTGTACAGGAGCTCATTTAGTCCAGAGAAGAGAAGACCGAGTGGGAAATTAATAGAAGCCTTCAGCTACCTGAAGTGGGGTTAGAAAAAGGATAGAGCTAGACTGTTTTCAGTGGTGGCAGATGACAGAACAAGGAGCAACAGTCTCAAGTTGAAGCAAGCGAAGTTTAGGTTAGATACTAGAAAGAATTTTCTCACTAGGAGGGTAGTGAAGCACTGGAACAAGTTACCCAGAGGTGGTGGAATCTCCATCCTTGGAGATTTTTAAGACCAGACTAGATAAAGCCTTGGCTGGGATGAGCTAGTCAGGGATGGTCCTGCTTTGAGCAGGTGGTTGGACTAGATGACCTCCTGAGGTCCCTTCCAACCCTCATTTTCTATGACTAAGTCAGTCTGAGAGCATTGGCTCCCTATTCCACATAGGCTGGGCCACAGCACTGGAAAGCTCTGCACGGGGCATCCAGCATCACCCCAGAGCTATAGCTCCATCCCCTGCAGGAGCAGCCACAGGGCAGCATTACCCTGGGAGAGCACAAAGAGCAATGAGACATCTTCTGCTCCCAGGCACTTTCATTCACTAGAAGTACAGAAAACAGAGGTGCTGAGAGTGCCAGCCCGCTGCACACCCCCAACCATGATTCTTCAAAGAGTGGGAGCTGTCGCTGCTGGCCTCTGTTTAGCTCTTGGGCATGGCTTGCTCTCCTTTTTTTAGTCATGTTAACAAGCAGCAGCAATTTGCAATATACAGAGAGGAACTGGATATATTTAGAAGCAGTAAAAATAACCAGGGGGAAGGTATTCATGGGGGAGGTGTTTTACAGAAGCATTGATGTGGTGAAACAGCATGGACTGGGCTTCCACGGCATCCGATCAGGTTGGCTCCGGTTGCCCCAGTCCCTTCTGGGCCATCGAATGCCTCCCCTTGGGTACACCCCAGGCAACTCATTCCCCACTGTCACCTCCTCAGCTGTTCTCAAACATTACAGCACCATACACATGTCTGCCATTATGGCAAAGCACCAGCACATCAGAACTGAGTGCCCGTACCCTGTAAAGGCTGCTCTGTGGTAAAGATATCTTCATAGCTCTGAATGGGACACAAGGGAATCTGTAACACTTCGCAAATTAAACCTGTGGAATGTGGATTCACTCTAAAACATGATGCGGGTCTAAAGACACCTCACAGGTGTCACCCTGACAAGCCCAGGAAACCTACATTACAAGGTGGATGGAGCTGGGAGATTATGTGACACTGTAGGGAGGAGGTTGGTACTGATCAATATGTCCAGCCCCAAACTCAGACTCCTCAGACAATGTCTCTCCCCACTACAGTCCTGCTCATATGGAACTCACAGAACAGTCTGATGTCCCTTGGTGGCCTGCAGCACAATAAAGAGCCCCATGTGTACGTAGTTTGGGGTTTGAAGAACTGATGTTGCATCGACAAGTGATGACATTATATTAGGAGTCAGCACGCGTGATGCAAATGATGTGCTCCACTTCAGCGTGACTTCTGGGAAAATGCAAGTCAGTAGCAGCCTCAGAAGAGCTGAACTAGGAAACCTGACTTTCCTCCCCAAGGCTTGCCCCGAGTCACTTGTCTTTTATACCAGCCCTGCAGTTTGTGGGATGCGCCAGGGCCAACTCCCTTCTCCTTCTGCCCCTTTCTCTGATTCTTTGGTTTTAGAAAGCAAACAGAAGCTGCAACTCCTATGAAGATGAGTGTGTGAATGGCTCACAGACCATGGCCACAGACTCTCAGAAAAAAGGAGCTGAACAGAGGAGCACTCTATAGCTATAACACACTATCACTTCTGCAGGACTGAACCTCCCCTGGTTCCTTAAAAGCTTGCCCTGAAACCTTGTTTGCCTTCTCCACTTGTGCTCTGTACATTAGACTGCAAGCCTCTTGGGCAGGGCCTGTCATTTACTATGAGCTTATATTGCACCTAGGGCATAGAGGCCCAAACTGTCTGTGGCCTTTAAGCATCAGAATGATACAAAATGTAATGACAGCAGTAATAATAGTACTGCTGTATACATATCTAGAGGATCTCTCAAGTGTATTTTAACAACCCTTGCAAAAGCAGGAAGCCGGCTGATGTTTTCTCCCTGCTTTATCTCTGGCAGGTTAGGGTGCTATGCCTTGTGACTGTGTCAGGGTTCACCGTGTAGTTTTAGTAACAAGTTAGACAAAAATGTGCATGGGATGATTTGGATAAGGGTAATCCTGCCTCAGGCTTCCAGAGGTCCTTTCCAGGCCTACTCTTCTGTAATTATAATGTGTATTATACATGTTTGTACGTAATAACACCAATAAACATCACAAATGAGTCCTGTACTTCCACAGGTTTTTTGTGGTCAAAGCAGCCTATGCCAGGTGGAGCTTCAGAGCTTGAGTTAATACAACTGCTGCTAATAAATGGGAACTGCCTCATACAACTTGCCCTGCACAAGATCTCTGCTGCACTCAACCAGCCGAACACAAGTATCATGTTTTTCTTTCCTTGAATTGGGTAGATTTTAATCCTCTGTGCAGTTGCCCCTGTGTAGTCCTTGAATTACTCCTGCTCTTCCACTCCAGGCCCACCCACTCCTCAAAACTTTGCCTGGTCATCTTAACCACTACTTGGATCACCCATCTTCCAGCCAAGCTCCCCCAGGACAGATCTCCTCATGCCCTCAGTCTTGCTATTCCATTGCTGCCCCCATCCCCTGCACAATGCTGCCATGACACATCACACTCACCTCTTCCCTTCTCTCACTCTCTTTACACAACTCAGTGCCCCTTCTTAACTAACATCCACCCCCCCACCCTGTTGTCGCAGTCTTAGGCCTCTGCTGGGTAGAGATTCTGAGATGCAGACAAATGTCCAGGAGGGATGATGAGAAAACCAACAACAGTCAAGAGCAAAGCGTAACCAGGGTCCCTAAAGTTTACTGCTGCGGTGCACTGAGCTGGCCCTCTGCACCCTGCCTCTAGTGCATACCAAGGGGATCTTCTGCAGAGGTTTCAAAGCATTCAGGAAGGAAGGAAGGGGTCTTTGGGTTTATTTTAAAGCTTTTGTCTCTGGCACTTACAGGTTGGCATGTGATCTTGTCTTCCTTTGGTTTTGTCTTTCTTCTTTGAAGCATCCCAGCCTTCAAAAAAACTCTAAAAAAAAAAAGGAGAAGTCTGTTATCTACCCAGGAAATATACACTTAAGCATAAGTGTATAGCTGACAGCACTCACTCGTAGCTGTAACCTCCCAGAGTCCAAAAGGAGCAAGAGCAAACATCCCCTCAACTCAGAGCTAGACTTCATGACTGGTTGCAGTATCCAGCACTGCAGATCATAGCAATTAAGCCCCTGTGAAGACAGGGTGACAGAGAGAGGCGGCATAATTTATAGGAATAAGCCCAGCACTGCTGGGTGCCAGCTCCACTGACTCACCAGGCCTCTTAGGGCAAGCCATTTCACTACCTGGTTCCTCCATTTCCCTGTCTATAAAACAGGGTGCCACTTGCCTACTCCATACAGCATGGTAAAGATGCAATAGCGAGTTCCAGCATAGCAATTTGAATGCAGTCTAAAGGAACAAGGGAACAAATCCTGGGTGATGCCACTGCTTTGCCATTCCCTGGTACAAACAGCAGCATGTAAGTTTGCCCCATCGGAGAAATTCGCAAAGCAGACCCCTCCCAGCTCATTTTAAGGTCTCTGGGCCTAGATGGGGTCCACAGCTGCATGTGGAGAAATTACTTCCTGACCCTCACATCCAAGCAGTTAATGCCCTAAAGAGTGATATTTCATTAGCCATCTTGAATGACAGATAGCAGTGAGGAAACCACTTGATGAGAAAGCAGCCTGGTACTTTTGGGGGGAGCCCTAGCCACAACCCAGTATCCAGCCACATAGCACAATCCACGGATCAGTTTGAATGGGCCAAAGGATGTTACTAGACTCTAAGCTCTTTGGGGCAAGGAGCCCCATGGGGCCCTGCTCCCAAGAGGGCCACCTGTACATGATCACAAAAGCAAGGATAAGTGACGAATCAAATAAATACCAGCAACCAAATGTCTGTCTGAAAGCCAGGCATTGATAACACCACCTCATTCTTGTGAAGCCCTTGTCAGGCAAGAACCTTAACACCGGGATCACAAACAGCAAATCATTCAATCCTCCTGGCTACCTCAAGAATTATGTCTGCGTTAATTATCCCTGGTTTACAACAGGGGAAACTGAGGCAGAGGAGGTGACATTAACCTGACCAAATACATACAGAGAGGACGAGTCAACACCAGAACCCAGACACTGATTTCCAAGTGAATTATCTACCTACAAAACAACCATGACCCCCTCTTTTAAATAGCCACTGATGAGTATTTCAAGAAACAGCATGGTAGATTTGTCTTGAGCTATCTCTATTTCAGACATGGATGTGCATCTGCTTAGGAAAGTGCATTGCACCACATGCACATTTCTGCTGTATCCAGAAATAATCCTTTTTTTTATTTTTTATTTTTAATAGCTTGTTTTTCTGGGTCTTTTTTAACTTCCCCTTCCCCCCTCCCCCGACCCACTCCCAGCATAGAACAGGTTTGTATGTAATGACAGTAACGTTCATGGATCAGAGTAAGAGGAGGTAAGTGGAAGGAAATTACATGTTTTCTCCCCACCCATAATATGTGAGTGCTTCCAAATGACTAGTTTCGAGCACATGCAGCAGCTTTTCAAGAAGCACTAATGATTATAACTAACCCTGGTTTGTCCAATACATAAATGGGGGAAAAAAGGCTCCAACATTGAAACAACTGAACATTAAACAGTAATTTCAAAGGGAGATTTCAATAGTTGGGCCTGTGGGAGAGCAAGGAAATGGGAAATCAGCCTGCCTAGGTGTGTTATAGCAAATGTCAGATGGCAGATCTCCTCATTACAACTACTTCAGTTCAATGCCATGGGGACTGGAATGAGGTGGTTCTTCACTCCACAGACAAGCTCTCCCTTTGCTGGAACAAAGGGAGGCCACGTCCACATAATTTCCAGGCTTCCAGAACGAGTTTTGCTCAGGGGACAATGTATTAGAGAGCTGGAGAACCCAGCATGGATCTGACACCACTGTGTGCTGGGCACAGACAGAACAGGGGAGCTAGGTTTGGAAAAGGAGACCGATTTACAAGAGCCCTTGTGCAGAAGATGAATGGCGCACTGCAGGTCTGGCAGTGCTGGGCCTCAGGTGCTGAAAGGAAGCCTGGGTCATGAGCTCTTGGACCTCAAGCACGTTATATGGACAACTACCATTCCCTGCTTGGCAGAACACCAGCCCGGCTGGTGCCGCAGATGTTCTGGAAATCTGCAAACCAGCTGTTTGCCCTCGATCCACTCTTCCCATGGCAAATGTCAGGATACTGCCTCTTCCCAGGAAGGTCCCAGCTCCCATTCTCCACGGGAAGTGGTTACCAGCAGAGGCAAAAAGTATGAGGTGCCAGGGAGGATCCCCTGCGGGTCCCAGGGTACCACTCTTACCTCATACTCCTGCTTGAAGCCATAGCCCTCAGCAGTCTTCATCTGGTTGATGTGCTGAAGGAGATCAGCTACTCGGACAGCAGGGTGGAGCTGCCCGGTGTGATACGGGGATCCCTTGCGCCCACACTGGCGACGGGGAGAACCTCCCAGCAAGCTGCTGGACTCGTTGACCACAGTGCTGCGCTGGTCACCTGGGAGCAAAGTGGGGAAGGTGTGAAAGCAATTTAGAAGATGACAGAGGAGACCGGGGTGCTGTTTAACCTCCCAGGCTCAGCTCATTGGGCTTGGACTTGTATGGGGAAGCTTAGCGTACTGCCAGAGATCTAGTGAGGGATGATCTCTTATACTGAGTCAACCCAGAGCCAGTGCCCTCAGCAGGTCAGTAGTGCTATGCACCGAGAGATGGCAAGATAAAAACCCTCCCACCATACCAGAGTGTTTTCTGCAGGCACTGATGAACAAGCCCTGAAGGCCTGGCCATTCCTAATCATGGTAATATACGGTAATTATTATGCCTATAGGAAATTCCTCCTGTGGGTATAACTGGATACGAAAGACTTCATCATTCCCTAACAAACTGATATGCTGCATTATAATGGGCTAGCAAAGATTAGATGCATTTCACTCTAGAGATGGCTGCAGTTCAGTGTTAAATGTGCTGCGTGCGTGTGCGCGCATGGGCGTGCAAAGCACATGTCTATGACTGTATGCCATGCTCAGTGTTGGTAAAAGTCCAGTGGCTCAGAGACCTACTAGAACTTCTTGAAAATTCTGCAATTTTTTTTTTTGATGTAGAAAGTTAATAGAAAAAATATATATTTTTAATACAAATTTTCAGGTTTTCAGTGAAAAATCAAAGGCTTTAGAAACTGAAAAAAAGTTGAAGGATTTGGGGATCTCAGTTTCAAGCTGTGAAGATATATTTAAGTAATTTATTTTCATTTCCACTGACAGTTTGCGAAAGAAAAAAATCATCCCACAACCCGTTCCAAACAACAACATTTCACTGCCAGTTCTACAGAAATGCCTAGCAAACCTTAGAAAAGGTAGAGAATGAATCCCTGCCAGACCAAGCCAACCCCAGTGGCAAATGACTATTAACATGCTTAAATTAACACAGTAACATTTTAATGTGGCTTAGTTAAGAAAAGTGTGTGTGTGTGTGTGTGTGTGTGTGTGTGTGTGTGTGTGTGTGTGTGTGTGTGTGTGTGCACGCGCGAATAAAGAGCTTCTGCCATGTTGTCAAATTAGCTCATTCATATTTGGAATAGTCCATAATTTTTTAAGTCCAGAAAGGATAATTATGGCCATCTAGACTAATTTCCTGTATAAACAGGACAATGATTTGTGTGTTAATCCCATAACCTGTCTGAACTAAAGCAAATCTCTTAGAAAGAATTAGAGCAATATTTTTAAGGTACTTGGGTGCCTGAAAGTCTGGCCAGATGAAACAATTCATAAATACTGAAAAGTAAAGAAAGACTTAGAACAGCTCGAAACTCAGTAATTGTTTCAGGTGTCCAAACCACAATAAGATATAGTAGATGCTTCATTCTGATATAGGCTGTCCCAGTCTGGCTTCACTCATTGTGGGATGGGAGCACACAACACTTACAACTAATCAGTTCCCAGGTGGGAAGTCATCCGCCCAACTCTTGCAGCAATACCCCAGTAATTGCTTTATGTGTCCACAACCAGACTCCCCTTGATTTAAGCACCAAACTGCCACTGAAATCCAAATTAGGTACCTAGAAACCGTTAAAGTATTTTCTCTAAAGTCTTGACTGATAGACTTCAAGTGACAGAGAATCCACCAAGGTGTCTAAGTGGTTAATTATCTTCAAATGTTAAAAATTCATACTTATTTCTAGTCTTCAAACAGCCTTCACTGCCAGTAATGAGGCTCTTTACTCAATATTTTCATGAACATCACTAAACCACAATCAGATCTACTCTGCTTCTTTCATGTGTCATCACCTCCTTGCTAGGTCCTTGCTGGAGTTCAGCATGCACTGATGCTCTCTGAAACGGCCAAGACAGCAATATTGCCCAAATATTGCCTTCTCTCAGAGCAGTTCTCCAGATGGGAGTGTTGTTTCCATTCTGCAGACATGTAGTTTCTCCGTAAGACTATAAAACCATGTTCTGGATGTGGTTACCTTAACAACACCTCTAAACAATCCTTTCTGGCTTACTCACAAAGCTCCCAGGGGGTTTTTTTTATTTGGTAGAAAATGCCAAAGAATTTCATCCTTCCACATCTTTCTGAATTGTGGGAAGTTGAATGTATGCATCTCTGGGGTTATTAAAAGCTAATGCACGTGTACTAGGCTGCCCCTTGCCTGTGTAGCATGTGAAACAGTAGCGACAGCGTGCAAGGAAAATCAGATGCTTCAGTAGACGTCTTAGTCCCTGGATGAATGATCCCCCGCACCTTTGTGAGGTGGAACAACATCCCCAGAATTGACTGCAAATGTTTCTTTCAATGGACAGGAGTGTAAATGAGGACTGAATACAGTGATGGGACCGGGATGGCTCTGGGCAGCCCCTCTGCTCAGTAACATGAATCGGAGCTTGTGTCGATTTAGAGCAGACTGAATGCAATTGAAAATTAATCATATTATTTTGTAACCTATATAGAAGCATCTTTCAGCCATCAGCTGTGGAGGGCAGTGGTCACCTAGCACTTCAAGGACAGAGCTGGGAACCAAACTTATGAGTCCTAATTCCCCAGTTCATCCTCTAG
>NW_005842009.1:1862122-1863988 GCF_000455745.1 Alligator sinensis
ATCCCCTAGTCCCTCTTCTAGCCACTACAGAACACTCGTTCCTGTAGGCAAGAGCTTGATCCTTTTGGGAAAGGACGTGGCCCTACAGACCACGGAGCTCGTACTGGATTGATTTCTTCTATTAGGGGAAAAAAGAGAGTCTAATCCCACTGGGTTGGCTCGTGTCTTCTCTGTATTCCTCCTCTGCCTGTCAGAGGGACAGATGGAGAAGTCCTCTGGTCAGCAGGGAGACAGCCTGCTTCCCTTCAGGACAGTCACCAAAGGAAGGATAGGTAAGATTCTGCTTCCCCACACTTGGCACCAAATGAGACTGCTTGAGTTGCTACATTAACATTCCTCTCTATTGCTGCAACAAGCAACTTTATGGCTTCCAGTATTGCAGTCCAGATTCTGCTTCCCCGATCACTACCATAAATACAGAGTAATACCACTGAAGGTAGCAGTGTTGCCCTGGCGTAACTGGGAGCAGAAGCAGACCTTGCTTCTAGCCTCACACAGAAGCCTCTTTCTCACGCATGCCCTCAGGAACAAGACCAAATTCATTGCTGGCAGAAGCAGAGCCAACTCCACTGACTTCAGCACATCAAAGTCAGCAGTGAATCTGGGCTGCAGGCTCTCAAATGCTCAGAGAAGAGACTGTTCATACAAACCAGTCTCACTAAGAGCATTTCAAGGAGCCACAATAGGGTAGTAAGTAAAAAAATAATACACCTATATAGCTACATAAAAAGGAGGAAAAGTTTGCCCTCCAGGCTTCTATTATCTGCGAGACAATGGTGGAACCATATTAATCCAGTAGTCTGTGGAGGGAATGGATGTGCAAGCAGCATCTTGAAGTTATAGTAACAGATGTTATTAGCATATGGTTGAAACTGGGGCATAGAATGAATTATCTTACAACTAAATCAGCACAGAGATGCATACGCCGTGGGTGTAAAATTATCTGTCTCCCTTTAACATGAACACAGTGCATCTTTAACACTTCCAGGCCCACAGCTGTTCAGATCAACAGAAAACTGTCCATGTTAAAGTTCAGTGCATGGATTCAGAGTGTGTGTGTGTGTTTGGGGGGGGGGGAGTGTTTTAGAGCTCAGCTTCCTCTCTAAACCCAAATCTTTGGGACTAGGGGTTTGACACTTAGAGCTTGCATCCAGATCTGAATTGTGCAAATGGCCCCTGGAGCCAATCAAAGCCACAGCTGCCAGCTCTGAGAAGGTAGCAAAATCCAGATTTGAATTTGGCAGCTCAGGCCACATGCAGTCACACCTGAGTGCACTTCTTTCTTGCTTGCTTTTGCAGGTGGAATCATCACTAGGATGAGTTTCGCTATTGTACACATGGCTCTACTCAGATTAGACTGTTGTGGATGCAGAGATGGGCATTAACCCACTGAATCTGCTAGGATCTGCAGAGCAGTGCACATCATGCTAAAAGGAATGTCTACAGCAAGAGGTAGGTATCTGCTTTCCATGCTGGCACACCACTACATTTGACTGAGTTGAACATTTGATTGTGAGTTGACATTCTGTATTCAGGACAAACTTTTCACTGCGCAGGCTGATGCTTGGCACCATAATGCTCGAGGGCTTGTGGGAATGGAAGGCTCAATGTAATATCAAGTATGAATCAAGCTGGGTGAAGACAGCATTGAAGAGTTAGAGCCCACCAACTCTCTAGTACAAATGGTTTTGGCACAAAGCACCTTTATAGGAAAAGCTGACTTCCATCCTCAAAAAATAGAAGCTGAGATGTAGCACAGTCCAATCCAGAGGCCCCTCACGCAGAACTCAGGAAGCCTGGATTGACTCCCTGACTTCCTGACTGATCTGTTGTGGGAGTTTGGACAAGTCACTTTGCTTCTCTTTC
>NW_005842009.1:1863998-1927311 GCF_000455745.1 Alligator sinensis
ATTTAGACTATAAGACCCTCAAGGGAGAAACTCACTTCCACTACAGCTGCAGAGGTCACCCTTGTGACGCTATAAAAATGTATATAGAGGCATAAAACCTGAGTGAACAGTCATCCCTGCCTCTTGCCATGCTACAAATGCCCAAAATGGTGGCACTGTGATTACTAGCAATAGTATGTGCCAGCTTTTTCCAGTGGATGTCAGCTTGTTTACAGCACAAGAGTGCGGGCAGCCTGGAGCTGACCACAGTCTCCAGCCACCCCAGGCAGACATTCCCAGGGCTTCGGGGCCCAATCCCATGGGACAATGGCCCCGGGTGCCTGGATCAGACTTAGGGGTGCTCCAGGGAACCCCATGCATTCCCCACTCCTCACTTGCAGATGTGCACCTCAGGAATTCCCCTGAAGGAGATCCCAGGGCATATATATTTCATTCTGCAGAGCAAGACAATGCCATGGGGTTCCCTGGGCTGTGCCTGCAGATGTGCACCCCAGGAATTCACCTGCAAGAGATCCCAGGGAGTACATCTGCAAGTCTGGAGCAGGGAATACACAGTGTTCCCTGGGTTGCCCCCAGGTCTGGGCCAGGCACCCAGGGCCACTGTTCTCCAGGATTGGGCCCCTGAAGTCACTGAAGCAAGAGAGGCCTGATCCTGCAGGACAATGGCCCCAGGTGACATCTGTCTCTGGCAATCAACTGAATTAGCTGTGGTAGGACACACTGCCACAGCAGACCCCACTACAAAAATGACATGTGTTTATAGCCTATGTGAGAGTGCTGCACGCAGCATAAAATGATCTCTGCTGGGATATCTAAGAGCTATTGTAACACAACTGATGTCAAGCTCAGTTCAGTGAAGGACCGCTGCATGGGCAGAGCAGTATGGGGTCTGGCTCATGCTCAGCTGGAAATCAATGGCATCTGCCTGGAGGAACTAACACACTGGATGATACCCTGCAAAGACCACCCTACTGCTGCCCTGATTTGTCAACCACTTACAGCAGCATGGTGTAGATTTAAAAAGAAACCTAATGAACCCTGCAAGCAGGGAAGACAGCACCGAAGACTGCCACAGTTTACTGGCCCAGGCCTCACCTCTGTTACTGTAGTTGTGGGTATCCATGAAGGACAGGCCCAGCCGCTCATCCTCCTGCAGGGTGCTCTGGTCCGTGAAGCTCCGGTCAATAGCGCTCATCATGTGGGTCTTCTCATGGCGATAGTTAATGGTAGCCTTGGTCATGTTGACAGGTTTTCTATAGGAGGAAAAGTAGATGCACGTTATGCTAAACCAGGGTGACACAGGTACTGCTCTAAAAACCACAAGCCTGAATCTCAGAGGCAGCCTGAGATTTTGCAGCAGGCATGTTTTATGCCATGGAGGAATCTCGGTTGATTGCTTGCACTGTTGGCTTGTAAAATGTTCCAGCAATGATCAATGCTCCCAACATGTCACCTGCAGTTACACAAATGGGGTGGGGGAACCTGCCCAGGAATGCAGCCCATCTGAAAATCAGGTTCATACCCACATTTGCCAAAGTGACTAGTGAGTCTGAGTGCCTCAATGGCAGGTGCCTGGAGAAGGCCTGATTTGCAGAGGGTGCAGGGCATTCCCCCATGCTGAGAACCCCTCCCTCTTTCCAGTGCTTCAAACAAGACATGCAAAATCCAGAGTCCCTTCTGAATGCTCATTTATGCAACTGATGCTCATCCACTGCGATGGCATCTAGTTCATTCAACAAAACAAAAGCCAATCAGATTTTTCAAAGCTGAAGGCCTCCCATCAGGGCTTTACATCCATATTTGCACCAACAGTTCTGGCCTAATATCCAAAAGCACCAAGCAGTAAGCAGCCCCTGTAAGAGTCAAAGGTGAGCATTTCCAGTCACCCAGGTGACCCTGGAGTTGAAATCCAAAATGTTTCCTAGTCAATTTTCTGGGGACTAAAAGGGAGGGCATCAATTCACAGCATTAAATATGAACATCTAAGGCTAAGTTGAGGTCCCTGTTATTATCAGACTTTGACCTTAATATCTACTGACGATAACCTGAGTCACCCATAAACAAAGCACAGCCTCTGCCTTCCTCACCCAGTGCCCACTGGCAAAGCCGATTACCTCACTACCAAACCTCATCTTCCAAACAAGCTGCATCCCTTCCTCCTGAAGATCATAACTTGTAAGAAAAGCTGTTTGCTACCTGCGCTACCATTTGAGGACGCAATATAGCAAAGTGTCAAAAAGTAATAATTCCTGGTCTTACTCCACTGATTTACCCCTGATCAATGAGCGATCAGCAAATGCACACTGCAGTGAGCATCTTCTTTACCATAACAGCTATCAAATGAAATATTAGCTGCAGTCCATGGAGAACAGGGGAGCTAAGGGGAAAGGGGGCATGAGTGAGGCACTAGCCTGTCTCACTTGTTTGTGAGCATCTTCCTCCTGGCTGGACTGGGTGGCCCATGCTGTGCAGGAAACAGCTTGATTTCAAGGCGTTATTCGTTGGGACTTCATTCCCACAAAGTCATAGCCTGAGACTTCCCAGCACGGACACCATAGCCAGATGAACTGAGACAAGGATAGGAATAATATGGCCTGCTCTGGATTATGACAGGCTGTAATCTTGTAGGTGGTAGGTTCAGCAAACACTCCCTCTTCTCACTGAAAGCACTGCCTAGCCCAGCTGAGGCTTATTAGACTGACAGAGGTGCCTGAACTGCAAGGCTCAGACATGGATTTTGTACCATTCAAAGCTTGTGTGGGTCACTGATTAGGAGGGCTGCTAAATAAAACAGCCATATACAAGATCCAGATATGGATCCAGAATTGTATTCCAGCATTTCCCTTACCCTGCCCTCCCCTGCTGAGCCTACATCTGGTTTTTAAGTCACCCAACTCTCTGAACCTGTCTGTAATCCCCCCGGCCAGACCAAGTGGAGAAGGAGGGCAGCACCGCAGAGATACAGCCCCCCACCCTCCACCCCACCAGAGAGCTCTGTCAATGAGCGACTTCCTGCAGGGAAGGAGAGGGACGATGGGATCACTGCTAATAGAGCATGAGGTGTGGGCCAGGTCCTGAGACAGTGTGAAGGGTTGAAATTACTGCAGGACAAGCTTTCAGTTGCAAGAGGTGAGCTTGCAGGACACTTGCAGTATAACAGAGCTTCCCTCCTGCAGTATTTACAACATCATTCCCCCAACATCTTCAGCGGCACAACGTACCACGTTCAATAGGTACAAGGCAAGAATTTCCCTGTCATGTGCAGTAGTTACTACATGGCAAGGAGCCATTACAACACGATCTGGTGCTTGGAGAACGGCCGTGCCCAGGGAGCGATGCTCCCAGCATGCGTTGGCCCCCTCCCACATTCATGCAGCCAACCTGGAAATGTGGTGGACAAGCTGCTTTGGGGGTAACCACGCTGGAGAGAGGTCTTGAGAACAGCCACGGGGGTTGGGAAGAGGCACTCTCAATGCAGCTCCACTGCCACATTTGCAGGCATGGCAGGAGTGAACAGGAGCACATGGTGTGCCCCGTGTAGGAGCGTCTCTCCTGGGACAGGCTGGGACACAGTGCAGATGTGACCTTCAAGGCCATAATTCTGGGCCAGTATCTCAAAATAAAGTTAATATCAAAACAAGAAGCCCCGAGGGGGGGGTCAAATCCATCTCTGGTGAAGTCCCATTGGCTGCCGAGGTGAATGAGGCCCTCTGGGCCAGATTTTCCCAGGAGTTCAACAGGGGGAAGTCATATGCTCAGCAGCCACGATTGAGGCCATATTTTCTCAAAGCTGAGCTCTCACTTAGGCACCTAACCAAGGAGCCAGATCTTCTGGCCCTCAGGGGATCCCTTTGGGATGCTCATGGGCTCATTTTCAAATAGGGCTCATGCACTGCAAATTTGGGGGATGACATTAAATCTTCTGCTTCAGGGCAGAAGCCAATCTCTGTTAGAAATCAAAGTGAGGTCTAACTGGGGAGAGGGGGGCAGTTCTGCCCAATGGGCGCTTTGGCCTCTACTGGAAGCATGTGATGCTGGACGCCAAGGGAGATGAGATCTAGGGCTGGCTGGACCACAGGCATCCAACCTGCTACGCCTTATTTTCCTGTAATGTCGAGCCATTTTAAAAATCTGGCCTCTTTCCTGCAGCCTCAAAGGGAGTGGAGCTCCTTGGAAATCTGACCCTGCGTGTTTACAGTGCCTTCTGGAAGCCACCACATACTTCAGAAGCATTTTTTCCCCCTCACAGTCCAAAGAGGCACTTAAATTTACTTGGCAGAAAAAGAAACTTGTTGGAGCAGAGAGCAGCAGAGCGAGCGAGAGAGAGAGAAAGAGAGAGAGAGAGAGAGAGAGAGAGAGAGAGAATGACAATTACTTACGGGTAATAGGAATAGGAATAGTAGTTCCTCCTGGCAAGCGTGCAAACAAGAGAACAGCAGAAATTGCATAAGCAGCTTTTCTCCAGAGTAATGAGGGGGAGGATTATTTGGGAGCTCAGATGACACCAGGCCACAGACTGCTCCATTCACTCTGTGGTGGGTGAGTGGGGAGGCAGGCGAGGGGAGAAAGGGGCAGAAAGAAAGCAAGAAGCTGGAAATGAAAGGCAGCACGTCGGCATGCTTGTGGCTGGCCCAGACATGTGCAGGAATTGCCTTTGAATAAACTAGTCTATGCATCGCAGGAATGGGGACGGGGACCCCCCCCTCCTTCCTGTCCAAGCAGGCCTGTTTGGAGGGTCACGTGCATGCTCTTTTTATTTGCTCATCCTCTGGCCTGGCCTGTAATGGGACTGGAGGAGTGCGTTCTTTTGGAGACTCACCTGTCCTGGTTGAAAGGATTCCTCACTAAACCCTAGCTGTGAAAGGCAGGATTGTCAAATCACATTGTTTTTTCTTTTCTCTTTTTCCCCCTCAGTGAAACGTTTCTCCAGCTCCCACAACAAGCCATGCTTATGCATGCCTCTTTGTATTCGAATAATGGACTTTGATCCATGCACACACACACCCCGCTGATGGGCAGCAGTGCATATCTACACGCACAGCCTTCTGTTATATTCCAAGTGTACTACAGGGCATATAAATCCACACACAGAGGTATTGAACTGCTTATATAACCTTGAAAACAAAAATTCTCCCTAACCACCATTCCTCTTCCCCTGGCTTCTACTCACAATAAAGTGCCCTCATTCTGCTCCGTTTGCAGGGCAGCATCAGAAGTGTGCAGTGAAAGCCATCCCAATGCAGAATTGCCCAGAGGAAATCCTAGAAAGCAGGGGATGGACTACATGTGCCTTTGTTCTCCGAATTTGTTAAGGGAGAGCTCCTCACAAGAGCACAGGGAAATCTCTAATGCTGGTAACGACCATCCGAAAGCCAAGCATACCAGAGAAGGCCTTTCTTCTCATACTCCCCCATAAAAATATGCACTATCAATAGCTTAGAGCAGGGCTGGCCAACTCATGGCCCATGGGCTGCATGCAGCCCATCAGGGATTCACATTTGCAGCCTACTGACTCCCGCCCTGGCACCATTCTCCTTGTCATCACCCTGCCAACTGCTGCCACTAGTGCCTCTGGAGGGCACTAGCGATATGTGTGTGCATGTGTGTGTGGGAGGGATTGGGGGGAATTGCATGTGATGTGTGGCCCCTAGCCGCTCAGAAGTTGGACAGTCCTGGATTACAGCCATGGGCTAGCTAGGTCCTTTTGACAAACCCTTGTTATTGGAAAAGGTATCACAGAACAGACTGACAATAAGCAAGTGTCAGCTTATGTGGCACTGCTACACTGTAACTACAGCAATGTTTGTGTTAATCCACCAAAATAAATGGCAATTGTGAGCATAAATGATGAGCGCCACTAAACATGTCAGCCAAGCAAAAATCAATCTGCAAAACTATGGTAGTAAGTGCTGGCGAAGGTGATCTGAGAAAAAAATGGCTAGAGGTAGAAACCAGCCTGGTGTACAGAGCCCAGCCCATTGAAAGGCAGCAGCTCCAGGAGGGCACAGCATCTTGTTTCACCAGAAGCTACAGGACTCATGTTTTCAAATCCCCCAGAGCCTCCAAACCCTGTAGTGTTCAACCTAATCCCAAATCTGACAGGGACTGGGCAGGAAATGGGAATTTGTGTTTCAGGAAAAATGTTGCCATTTCAATTCCTTTGTTCTGAATCACAAGAAAGCAGCTGTGAAAAACCAATTTTAAAAATCAGTTTAGGAAAAAATAGAACAATTCTTTGTAAAGTTCTGGGAAACCAGGCAGGCAGCCCAGGGAGGTGAGAACAGAGCAGTTCACACCCCTTCAGAGCAGCCAGCCAGGAAGCTGGGCATCTCGCATACCCCCCGGGAGCTGGCCGGCCGCAGTACTGGGAAGCCCACCAGCTACACAGGTGAGCAGCCCAACCGTTGGCCACCCAGGACAGGTCAGCCCATCAGCTTGCCAAATTTTCACTAGAACCCACATTTCCATGGAATATTTTTATTCAGCCAAACCACCTTTGTCTAATGGAAGCCTGTTTTGTAGAACAAATTTCAACCAGCTCAGACATTCAAGCAGCCCTGAATTTGGGGAAGTCAAGTCTGAATCCAACTTCTGTGTCAAGCCCGTCCTGAGCAGGCTACATTTTAAGGTATAGGAGAAAACCACCTCTCCATTTCCTCCTGCTAAAGCCAGATGTACCATAAAACCATCGGGCATTACAGCAACTCAGCACCCTCCTCCCACTGACACACACTTGCTTCCAGCACCTGCTCCTTGAAGGACGTAGCCTGATCTCGGGTGGCCCCTTGTACATCTAAAGCAGTTCTCAAGGTTTTTAAACTTCAAGGCACCCCTCAGAAAATCCCAGCTTTTAGTTTCCACTCATTTTTTGACTATAGAAAAATAATATAGCAACTACTCTGTTGCAAAAACCTCAGAAAGACCATAACAGGTCAGAATGTTGTTAACACTGGAGATCCCTACTTGAAATCTCTAGGTTTATCTTGTGAATATCATGCTTGCACATCTACCAAGCCCATTCTGAGAAGGCTGCATGTCAGGGTATAAAAGCAATGTAACATTGTGTTGCACCCCATGGCACCCTTGAAAGGATCTCCACACACCCCAGGGTGCCGCAGCACTCTCCTTGAGAGCCACTGATCTAAAGTAACTGCAATGAAGCCACTCCAGTTTGATACTGGTATGAGATCTACCCACAGAGACTTTTAAGAACAAGATTTTGATTGGATCAAGGGGGGCTAGATCTTCAGCTGGTGTAAATCAGTATGGCTCCTTTCAAATGAACTAAGCCATAAAGTCAATGGAGGTCCATGGCTTTATGAGGTTCTGGCCCATGGTTCCCCCCCTGGCGTTTAACATACTTTCCTTAAATTGCTATTTTGGACTCCTGGGAGGGGGAGAATTTGATTGCTGTGCTTTATTCTCTGTCATGACAGGCCTGCCTTTAATGATACCCCCAGCTAGCTGGTGCCTCAGGGCTCTTCCAGTAAAAGGAAGCCATTCAGAGCACAGCAGTTCAACAAACAGCGGCTGCTCTCTGAATGCCCCCAGCAGTAGATGTCCTGGGAAGACCCTGCCTCCCCCTTGGAGGGAACCTCAACCCATTTAGCTGCCTGAGTAAATGCATTCAGAGGTCCCGGCCGTCAAAGCCATGCAGGCAGTTCTTTCCGAGATTCCTCTCTCTGGGGCTGAGGCATACCTCCAACACATAGGGAAGCGTCTGTTTATACAGACTCCCAAGCTCTCTTGCAGGGGGACAGAAATTCTGGCTGGACGGCAGGGCAGGAGGCTGCAGTATGCTGCAGGGAGAGATGTACTGGCACGCAGGTGACAGAGCTGCTGTAGCCTAGAGACAGCAGCATCCTTCAGGGAAACAACGGAGTGGGTGATGCTGATCTGTAGAAGCACAGGTTAGCAAGCAGCACCCTGGAGGGCAGGAGCAGATTGGGATGCAGGTGACACTGGGCTTCAGCTGAAACACGGGAGGGGGACCCAAGGGATATTTCACTTGCTGTGGCACAGCGAGGGATGTGACACTGCATCCCATGGCAGGCTTTAACCTTGATGGGATGTGAATCCTGATAATAAGATGCACAAGGCAGTTTTCAAAAATGAAAAAGGTCTCAGTTCAGCAAGCGATCTGTAGCTTTGTTTCCTGGGCTGCCATGCAGCACCCTGCCAGCATACTGCTTGTCTCTCTCCACAACGCACTGGGCACAAGAGAAACAGAGAGGAAGGGCTGCAGCATCTGAGAGAGGGGCTGGTTGGGGCAAGCAGCTTGAAGAGGGTCTGCAAGAAAAGCAGATGGTTTGAGGACAGTCATAAAGATGGGAACAGCACTACAGGAACAATCCACATTCAACACAATGTGTATAGAGAACCTCATAGTAACCAAGGGTACATTTCTGAAGCTCCCCAGCATTTGGGGTGTTCAGTGCTACTGTTCTCATTGGGATTCACCCTCTGGAAAAAAAAAATCCCCTGAAGTCAGGTGATCTCCAAGATCTGGACTGCATGCAGTCCTGAGCTTCTCCTTGCAATCTTGGGCTCCAGCCCCAATCACCTTCCCTTGCTTTTATGCTTCTTTCTTAAACAGATTTCTTTGGCGTCCCCAGGATCCATGAGAAAAGGCAAAGTGTGGTCACCTCCCCATCAAAGTGAGGAGGCAGCTGAAGCAGACCTACCCCACTGCCTGTTGCTCAAGTGACCTGAAACAAGGATGCAAATCATATTACCCTCCACTTCACAGCTGCCAGTCACTGTGTGCCGTGGCTAATTCCTGCGATACAAAAGAGCTACAGCACAGGCTCTGCCACTTGTGCTTGAAGAGAATCCCATTAGCCACGTAGGACAAAATCATACAAATCTGCACCTGAGCAAGCATACATAATAGGAGAGATATTATGACGGTGTCCCCTGATCATCTGAGAAGGAAGCACAACAGACCTCCTGTGCACATCACAATGGGAGCCTAGTGCCTGATTCTGACAGGGGCTGGAAACCCTCAACTTCCACTGAACTCAATGGGAACTGCAGACACTTGTAACCCTGTAACTGGCTTTGCCATTATTAAACCCTTTACCATACAAGTTTGCTGAATATGAGCACTCTGAAATAAGGAGAGACTGGCCCAGTTCCTCCATCTTCTTCAGCCAATGTGTGCTGCAACCCGCATGATCCTAACAGACCTCTCTCTCTTCTGGGATAAGCATTACTACAGCTAAGACAAAAGTGGCTCTTTTAAACCTTTTTTTTTTAATCTAGAAATGAGCTGGAGGCCTTTGTGAATTCCCAGGTAGTTGTTCTGCTTCTATTCCCAGGTCTCTTTAGAAACAAGCAGCAGCCAGCTCTCTGAACTAATCTTCGCAATCACTCCAGCCTGGCTTCCTAGGTTTCACTTGGGGGCACCATGTTCATCACTAAACCAACACATCTTTTCAGGAAGTCTCCCCTACAGGGTTGGTCATCTTTTTCAGGCTTCAAAATGTGCTGCCAACATGTTTTGTGTTCTCCCTCTGGTAACAGGCTTTCTAGGACCACAGCCTGCAACTGCTACCAGCTTAATCCGTGGGAATGCAGGACATGAGATCAAACCTTCCTGCCAACCCATGACTTACAACAGCTTAACAGCACTAGTGTCTGCTGGAGCAGTCCCAGCACCTCCACACACACTACATATCACATTCTGGGATCCCCAGTGCATCAATCCTATTGCGCCCTGGTAGTCTTGTTCACAGCAGCTAGGGCTGTTGTAGATCTGCTGAACACAAGTCACTGACTGGAAGGGTAGGTGATGCCACTGCAGGTACAATGCGGGTGCATCTACACAAGACACTATGTCACTGTAGTGACAAGCTACAGCGATGTAGCTCATCACTACGGTGACGTAGCGTCAGCAGGCACAAACAGTGACACCAACACTACTAGGCAGTATGGTCTGAAAAGACCCGTGCACCGCCAGGACTGCACTGTAACAGCAGTTACTGCGCAGTCATTTAGTACTTACTAAAGTACTAAAGTAAGTACTAAATGACTGCGCAGTAACAACTGCACAGTCTGGGACACGTGTAGATGTGCCCTGATTGTACAGGTTTCCCTCACTTTATGCGGGTTCTGCATGTGCGAATTTGCTCTTATGTGATGGCCCTTTTTATACTAAAAATTCATTATATGTGAGGTAAATTCACTCTTATGCGATCGGTGTGGTGGAAGCCCACAGTCAGCTGCTTTGTGCGCTGCATTTGCGCAGTGCATAGTCTCCTGTGTGGATCTGTGCTCCTCGTTCACTGTCTGCGACATGTGTTTCTGTAGTTGACTTCCCCATTTCGATAGTGCCCTGTGCTTGTGTGTGCTGTCTCTGTTGGCGAGTACCAAAATTGTCTTGTAAATGTGGTAGAAATGGGTCTGGAGGTCAGTACAGTCAAGGTCTCGGAACGTATCCCTGTTTGTTACATTGTAAAGTGGGTTCCCTTTATGCGAATTTGAGTTATGTGCCGTTTTACAAGAACGCATGTACAGCACAAAACGAGGGCAACCTGCATCTCCCTAACTGCACTCTTTTGTCTAGACCTCTGCTGACAACATCATCCTCATTGTACAATGGCTAGAGATGTTGAGCACAGATGCAAGGGATCAGCGAGATATTGCAAACCTGAAGTGTTCTCATCAAGAAATGGTTGAAAGGGAGGGACCAGAAAGGAACTTCCCAGCAAGAAGTGCAATGTGGTGATGCAGCTTGAGGTACAGGAAATAGGACCCAAGAACACCAGGATGCTTTCAGGAGCAAGGGGCTCAGTTTTAGATTCCAGATGATCCAGGTCCAGTCCATGGGTGCAAATACATTCCTCTCTCTGGAACAGCCTTAACACAAAACCACCACATGCAGCAAGGCTAAAAAATCTCACCAAGGTGTGGCCCCACTGCCTATCTTGATGCCGTTGCCTCACCAGGTCTTGTTACCCCGTAGCTTGAGTTTGCCTTTTATCCACTTCACCAGCGCACGAGGACATACCCAAAGAAGCAAAAGCGTATCATGGATCACAGAGCCAAGGGAATGCTCCATCTGTCTGCTTCACCCAATTCATCATTTCCGTTCCAGCTGCAGGCTATGGCTACAAGCTGCATAAAGGAGGATGGCAAGAGGATGGCCTCTGCCACTGCATAGCTCAACAGATGGTGTAACACAGGGCAGAGGACTGCATCAGTACCAAAATGAGGGGGGCAGGGTAAAGCCACACAAGAATAATGCACCAGCCACGTAAAAACAGTGTGTCCTAGCAGATCCAGCAAGAGCCCAAGAGACCGGACATCTATGCCCGACTCTCCCAGTGATATACTGGGTGACCTGACAGGCCATGTTTCTTCCCTGCTCCTTGCTTCAGTTTCCCCACCTATAAAAAAGAAGCAGAATTATCCTTATCTCCTGTACAAGGCACCTGACCTGAGCAGAGTTTGCTGTTATTATTATACTTTGTGGCCTGATGATTTTCTACTTGATCAAAGGCTCTATTAAAGCTTGGGTTTTTTTCCCCTAGCATTTTGGCTGGCATTAATAATGACTTCTCCCCCGTCCCTCCTTCCTGTCCCTCCAAAAGAAAGTCTATGAAATGGAAAGTTTACTGAACAGTCAGAAAGTCTCCTGCCCACAAACTGCCAGCTACACTGTCTCAGTCTCACTACATACAACTGGAATGAACGTTTTGCTGAAAAGGACCAGTGAAAAGACAGCCGCCTGGGAATGATGACTGAAAACACAGCGGAGATGCTGGCTTCCTGTTGGACAGGATGTGCCAGGCAGAACAGTGCCCTGTCTCTGATAGTGGCTGGCACCAACTGCTTCAGGAAACTCCACAATGAGCCCATCTGCCCAAGAAGCTGCTCCATGACCTCAGCCAGTTCGATGCGGACACAGAAGGGTGCATCACCTTTTAATTCCCCTGTGCAAGATGAAGTTTCATTGCTACCTGGGAGAACTTTTACAATCTTTGCACTTTCCTATGCCAGAGCAAGAGCGTTTGGGCCTGAAAGCTTGCAAAGAAAGATTTTTTTTTGCTACTATTTAGTTGGTCTAATAAAAGATATCGCCTCTACCCCAAGAGTTTTGTCTGCCTATGCTTTTAGACCAACATGGCTAAAATCAATACCCCTATCACCTTCCAGGCACCGGTGCGTTGTATTTTTCATTCTACCCCATCATTAACCATTCTTTTAATCAAAGCATAGACTTAACCCCTTGTTTACACAGATTTAACTGAAAGCGAATGTGGCCCAATCTGAATACCTATTTTTTCCTGATTGTATTACCATTTTCCACTTGTGTCCTCCTAGTTTGCAATGATGCAGATGCAAATTTGCATCGCACAGGGTCAATGTTACAATCTTGGGTCTTTTTCCAGCAGGAAAGGTCACAGTGGCCCAGGACCAAAGAGGCTACCTGAACACAGTGGTGATGGGGAATGTGAACTAACCACAAAGGAAGCACCATTACTTTTGTTTCATTCCTCCCCTTGTTCGTGAGCAAGAATCTGACACTATTTCCTGACTCACAGCTGGCTGTGTGGCTATGGAAACAAACCTGGCTGCAGGACAGTGGAACCGATGCCAAGAGGGAACTTAAGAAATAACACAGCCCCTTTGGTTTATTTTTCCTCTCTGTTTATTAGATAGAGGTGGAAGCGGGCGGCGAATTTCCAGCCTAGCGGGCAAGGAGAACACTCCGAGTCAGGGGAAATGGCATGAGTGGGAAGGAGACCACTGCTCAGATGTGAATTTTGATCCATCAGGAGGTGAGATCTCATGGGATATCAGCAGAAACACAGAGGCCTGGGACAGGGAGAGGGAGGAAAACTATCATGAGGAGGTAAATGAGTGCCCCTGGCAGGTCAAGTAAGGTGTAATATAGCCATTATCTTGGGCAAAACCTCAGAGCAAACCGGGCAGCACAAAATACCCCTGTCCCATGTTCCTGCATCTCCAGAGTTCACTAACTCACTAAAGTAGTGATTCTTAACCAGGGGGGCACATAAGGGTTAGGCATGCAAATATGATTTACAAGATCAAGCCAGAGATTTCAAAAAGAAATCCAGAGTATTAAAAAAAGAAGCCTGCTGGGTTGTGGTCTGAGTTCTCTGCAACAGAAGAATTGCTCTATTATTTTTGTAGTCATAAAAGGAGTGAAAATGATGAGCCAGGGGTGCCTTGAGTCTAATGAGGGATGCCCTGGAGTCTAACAACGATGAGAACCACTGCCGTAAAGAAACAGATTTGGAGGGGACAGAGAAACAAGGGATCTCTCGGTCAGAGAAATGCATTACCAGCAAAGGCAGAGCACTTGGCTGTGACTCCTATGCTTTAGACCTTGGCTACTGACCCCTTCCAGTCCCCTTATCACTTATGCGTCCCTCGCATCCCTCCTGCCTTCTAACCACATTCTGACCTGGTGGGGTGACAAGGACAGCCTCGCTCACCCCTGCCAGCCTCCATCACCTCAGACAGAATGAAGAATTGGCCCAGCAGTAAAAAACAGCAACGGTGCAAGAGAGAGAGATGCTCCTTGCTCCTATCTTGCTTTACTCTGGGGGGAACAGGCTGGTCCCAGCAACTACTCCAGCTAGACAACTGCCTACATACTTGGCTTAAAGAGACAGTAGCATGCTGGCTTTATAAAAACTTCTAATTTTCCTGTACCGCCCCATACACCAGAGCTGGGCTGCGAATCACCAGGGGATTCCACATGTCACAAAGGTCACCAAGGGGGCTCAGACTGTGGTGGGGCCTGCACATGCTGTAGAAGTGGGACAGAGACTTTCTATGGCATGTGTGTGTGTGTGTGTGTCTGGGGGGGGGGGGGGGGCACACAATGTCGACAACTATTGCTAATAAGCATGCATCAGCTGATCTAACCGTTTCATCTTTCCACTCCTATCTTGAAATAAGAAAGCCACGATGCAATGATTTACACCTGGATGAAACTGTGGTAAACTACTGCAGTTTAACTTCTGCTTATCACAGAATAGACTGGGCAGGAAAAATAGCTGCACTGAATTCAGCTGAACCACAGCAAGCACCCCTCACTCCCTTTCCAATTTTCACAATTGCTTCATCTGTCCATGCCCCCAGGCTCCATTCCTAGCTCAGCAACAGACTCCTTATGTCACCATGGGCAAGTCTCTTCCCTTATCTGCACTGCAAGTTTCCCCACCTGTACAAGAGGGTTAAAGCTTTATATTTGCTAAGATTTGAAATTACAAAGCCACTTAGCCAAGGCTCAAGGGACTTTTAACATAATAAGTTACATAATACTGTAATCAAATTAAACCTCAGCAGCTTTAAAAGCATGAGTTTCATGAGAACTTAACCAGCCAACTACCCCCTTCATCAACTAGAAAGCTTGCCCTCTGCCTCCCCCAGCAATGATCTCAAGGGAAGGCACACTGAGAATGAACTCACTAAAAAGTCTGAGAGGTGTTTAGACCCTGCAGTGATGACGACAGAAGCACCATGGCAGGTAGACAGATAAAGGTCAGAAGGTGTTTGGCTCTGGGGTCCTGCTTGGGACCCACCGATATTAAAGAGATGGGTTCCTACAATGAAACTCGTCTTACCCACCCCAGGGACCAGCGAAAGCTGAATGCTGAGAAGAGGTAGAGGACCTAGAGGCCACAAGGCTCAACGAGCCTTGTAGCTCCTTTAAAGATGACCTGGCTGGCTGAGCAACAGGTGTGACATACCTTGGACTGCAGTACTCTTGGGCACAATCTGGCTCCCTTGATGGTTAGTGTTAAATTCATCCTTTGCCAGCTAAGTGCTGTGATGTGCTGTTCATTCAGCACTGCAACAGAGTCCTTGCCAAGGCTGCTCAGCAGGATGTCAGAAACACCCTTTTGTGCACATAGCCCCACAGGACTGATAAGCCAGTGACAGCCAGAGGGATAGGCAGAGGGAGTGAGATTACAGCAGAGGGGTGAGGAGCCTCAGGCCAGCCTGCTGCCCCTTTTCCCATGTCTGTCAAACACCTAGTGTCATGTCACAAGAGTCCTCCCAGGGCTCTTCCAAAAAAAAAGCCACACAGCCTATTTCAGAGTCCACTGCACTGAGTTGTCAGAGGATCACCCCAGAAATAGGACAGATTGCCCTTCCAGAGCTAGTTGGCCCAGAGAGATGGGGGGGAAGCTCAGGACCCAGGTTTGGATTCCACGTGCCTCAGCTCAGACCATGTGCAAAGGCAGAGAGCACTGGGTGCAGAAACATTTGCATGAAGTCAGGAGCTGTAACGGACACCCCTGCAGGTGGACTGGCCAGCTGGGCTGCATCAAGGGGCTACATCCGCATGCCTTCTGACTGGCTGATGGGAACAGCAGGATCCCTCTTCAGGCCACGGGGGTAATGATCTGTTAGCTGCCTCAGCCCAGGACATTCTGCTCCTGCCTCTTGACTTCCTGGCCCTGGCCATTGGTCCCAACCCTTTGACCAGCTCCAAACTTCAGCTCTGCCCATTGGCGGCGACTGCCCCACATCCTGGTGGTATAACACACGAGGGCTGAAAACTGCATTACCTCATAGTAGTGCCAGTAATGGCATTGGCTGCCAACCTTGATCTTCTCCAGAGTCAGATGCATTTATGGATTCAAGTTTGAGGTTCAGAGCTCAATCCAAATTCTACAGGGCTTTGGGTTTCATCTGTTACAAGTGCTGCTAGGAAATCAAAGATGCCCTTGGACCCAGACCCACTACTGACCCCTTAGAGGCAGGCCAGCATCATCCTTCTCCTCCTATACCCAAAGAAACAGAGGCCCAGAGGGGAGGTGCCTTACCCCAGGATCGTGGGCTAGGAACACTCCCAAGCTTGTGTCTTCCCTGTTGACCCATTCCCCTCCCATCCTGAGCTCTGCTGCAGGTTTATCTCACTTTATAACACCTGACTGCTCTAAGCCAATGGTTACATAGGCATTTCTTTCCTAAACAATTCACAATGCACCTTCTTAGAGTTTCTTTGATAAAAATATTCCAGCCTACCTGCCTGATACACTTACGTGACCCCCTTCAAGTCTGGGCCCTGGAAATCAGAGGCAGCATCTCCTGATTACAGGTGGGACAGAGAATTGTCATCAATAAAGAATGAGGTACAGGTAGGCTGCAGCTCTTCCTGTAAGGTACCATGTGCGTAAGACTGGCCCAAGAGCTTCCTTTCTGTGAGTTAAATTCTCTTACAAAGTCTCATAGCCTCAGTGCAGCCAATTTTCATGCCTCAGAGAATGACAGAGAGAAGGAGCGAGAGCTGGCGTGTCTGATTTCAGAGGCTGTTTTGCAAAATTCAGAACCAGTTTCTGTTTCAGAAACCCAAATCTGGCAAATGATTAAATCTCTGCATCACTTGAGATCGTCTGAGAAACAAAACTGAACTAGCATCAAAAGGAGACTTCTCCTGCTTATACAGTCTGGGGCTGTAAACACAGACATATCGTATCATTCACAAAGATGCCAAAAGTTCTTCATTGTACAGCTTTTGTGCAGCCGCACCTAAAACATGCTGTTCATTTCCAGACACACCATACCAGGAAGGCTTTTCTGAACTGAAGACAGTTTGGAGAACAGCAGCAAAAATGACTAGAGGCTAAAGTCAGGAAATGTTAAAAGCTCTTTGGCCGTTATTGCTTGGCTAAGTGGCAGCATAACCACTGTCCACCTGAAGGGCAAACCACATAGGAGAGGTGCGGTCATTGCAGAGTGGGGAAGGATGAAGCTAAAAAGAAAGAGAGGAAATGGAGCAAAGGACAACTTAGGCAGGAAGTTTAGAAAATCACTGGCGAGTCATTAGAACAAAAATAACAAAAACAAGGGAAATAGTGGAAACATCACTGCTGGGGTCACTGAGTACAAAAATAGATAATGCTTTGGAGAATCTGCTGAGAAGAACAGCACCAGACCTGGAAATGGTGCAGATAGGATTCAAAGGGTTTTCTCCCCTCTGACAGCCCCAGTTCCAGGATGTCCATGTGTATGCAAACAGGGAACCTCACTGTCACACTCAAGAGCTCCACTTAGATGTCCAGTGGCTTGCACCTGCAATGGGAACACGGGCTCCTCACTTAGGCACCCAACTTTCAGAAGTGCACGGTACATGCTGATTCTGCTCTCTAGCTCCCAAATCACCAACATTATTTACCATACCTGGCTCCACAGGCCTGCATCTTCCAGTTAAAAGGCTACCTCTTTTCTACAGATCTGAGTTCAGGCTGCAGGAGAAAATGAGTAAAAATAATTCACCCCATCTTGCCCTTGCCCTATGCTCTTGTGGGACCAATAGCTGGTTGGTGGGGCCCGAATCACTATGCAGATGATGCTGTGGTTCTCTTGGTTGTCCTATTTGCTTGGAAAACCAAACTTGGAGGCCCTGAGTCAGGCCTGCTCCTTTGCTGCCTTTAAATGAAAGAGTCTCATTGATCCTACTTGGTGATGCATAAGCCCTAGCAGAAAATTGATACCCCCTGTACTTCTGAAAGCCATCATGCTTTTGGCTGTCTCTTCACCTTTCATGTTAACAGCACAAAGGACACAAGCACTAGCTACAGGGTGGTTGGTGCCCACTGGGATCTGCTCTTTCCTGCTGGTGCATGCAGGCTGCTGGTCAACATTGCTGTTTAGGACTAGGAAACCCACTGGGGTTACAATAAAGCTCCTCGATGGCTTCTCACTAGCTCTGACCAGCCTGTTGGTGCTGCAACAGCTCCCCTCACTACAGCCATAAAGAACAAGGCAAAAGGCTCCTGGTGGGGACTAGCATAGACATGTTCTTCCTGCATCAGGCTGGCTGACATGCCCATTATGTGTACAATGATGTCTCTTGCCTTTTCATATTGTTATTTACGGAGAGCCAGAATACGCACAGAAACCTTGTCCGCTCCCTGCCTGGTTAGCTGGTCAGTGTCTTTCCCTCACCTCACCCAATGGTCTGTGCACAGGCATTGGCACGTATCATCCTTTCTGCAGTCCCACTCCCTACTTGGTGTAAATGAAAAATGTTGCCAGTAGAAAGAACCTGCTGGGAGCAGCATCTGCTCCTTCATTGCTTATTGACAAGCTACATTCAAAAAGTGGAAAATTCCACTCTGGAAGCAAAGCCTAAGTGACAGACGTCCCACCACCTGGTGCTGGGTGAAGCACTGGGTCCTGTATTCAGGGCAAGGGAATCAGAGATTGCTGACCGGTCCAGCTGAGTTCTTGCCCTAAAAAAGTCAGGAACCACTGCTACTGGGAACTATATTGCATTGACCTAGGAATCGGGGAACACTAGGGGCTCCTATACAGGTGCAGGAAGCCTGCTCCAATGCAACTGTAATTCCAGCGAGTCTGCTGGAGTGTGGAAATTACTGCGCTCCGGCAGCCTCCAGCATCACATGCATCAGCATCCCTGTGCTTAAAAATGGTGGTGGGGCGCTTTAAACTAAAGCTGGTCCAATGAGCTTTAGGTCAAAGCACCCCAGCACCTTTTTTCAGTGCGGGGATGCTGATACACATGAAAACTCTGGGAACTTTTAATTACTGTGGCTCTTGCAGCTGTGCTAATTAAAAGTCCTCCCCGCCTCCCCCCAGCCCTCCCAAAGCACGTGTATAAACGTGCTAGGTGTGACCAAATAGGGTTCCTGTAGCTCCCTTTACATGTCAGGCTAGTGTATGAGTTTTGTAGTCCTGCCTCTTTACCTTCTAGTGGAGCTCAATTTTAACTCTTTAGCAGCAGTCAGCAAGCAGGAGATGTGAGATTATGAAAGACAAGCATATCTGGTCCTTCCTCTTTCAGGAACGTGATTTGTGACCCCTTTTCCCCTGAGCTGCTGGAAAGGCGATTGCCAGAGCCACAAGGGATCTCCTGTTACCATAACACCTAGCCCATTAGATACACAGGGATGAATGCAGCAAGCATGTGGCCTCTCTGATGTAGGCCAGGGCCTCCTATGCTCTCCATCCTGTGCTCGGCACCCATGAGGCTGTGGCTGCTCGACAGAGACCCCTTGCAGGCTGAAATGATCATTTCTGTAGTCTCTCTGGTTTAAGTTTCATCCCATGGGCATCCCAGAGATGATGCATGCAGACAAGGAACCTCAGTCCCAGCATCAGAGAAAAGTGCTACAGGTCATGACAGTCTGATGCCGCTTTCAGACAACCTGGTGTCCCGTTCACAGTTGAGTAAAAATCCTCTGGAAACTACTTGGGGTGGGCACTAACAGGGGGTGGCAGATATCCTACCTGGACCTTTGAGTGCTTTGTGAAGCCATCACCAAGTAACCATATTAATAGCTCACCCTGAAAAAAAACCTCAGAGTCCTTTAGTCCACACTACCATACCGCCTCCTCTGTGAACTGTGGGATGCTGTGCCCACATATCGGTATGTCTATGTGACACAATGCAGTGCAGTCCAGTGCAGACACCTTGACTAGAACTGGAAGCAGCATAATCATATTAGTGCAGTACTCGGGATGTGGATTTTCTCACGTAACCAGCAACTTCCCCTCCAAAACGAGCTGGGGAAAATTGGGGTGTGCATTCCATGCGAGAAAAAGGGCTCCCCAAGGGTCTGGACATTTGGCAGCAAGGGATAGGGGGCATGGAGCACAGGCAGCATTACGCTCTGGGAGACATGGTAATTAGTACTGGCTTCATGCCCTCCCCACCCCACCACCAAATTTCTGGGCCCACGGGGAGTCCCTCTCCCCAAAAGCATGCTGGATTGGGCTGGCACATGGGGCTAGTCCTCAGCAGGAGTGCCAGGTCCAACCCAGCACACAGCCTCAGCTCCAGCATGCCAGGCTCTATCCCACACACTGGCTGCAGAGCAACATACCTGGACAGACTCAGCATACCAAGTCCATGACAGCCGGCACTGGGGCCATGCACCGAGTCAGACTCTGTATACGACTTCAGAGCCCGCACAGGATCCCAGACTCAGCATGCAGCCCAAGCGCCAGTGCCAGACCAGGCCCTGTTCCTGTGCAGTCCCCAGCCCCAGAGACCCCAGATCTCAATTATTCATCTGTACCTCAAGATAAGCTTTTTTTCCCTTCTTAGGGCCTTTCAAAAATAGGGTGCATGTCATATTCAGGGGGTGGGGGGAAGGTGTTACATACAAAAAAAAAAAAGTACCCTTCTTCTCAGCCAGGCAACTTAGCTTAGCAGAATGCTATGCTATACAGTTTCTGGTACTGAAGTTATCTCATTCAGAGTTAGCTGAGGTATCTCTACATGGCACTGTATGCACATACATACACACATGATCTTGTGCTTTACCTATCCCAGACTTTTTCTGATGGCAGACAGGAAATTCACCATGTTCACAGCCAGGTATGTCCAGCAACTCTGAGTGGCGCTATTACAGAGCTATGCCAGCAGAGCTTGGAGCATGCCTTTGGTGGGCACTAACTGCTGAAGGGGCTGCAACAGCCTGCAGAAGGCACAGGCATGCCTGTGTATGCCTTCGACCCACTCCCAAGGAATGGCAATAGCCTCCTGCTGGCATAGCTTCCCCATGCAGATAAGGGAGAGCTGTAATTTGAATCAGAGCAGCTTACACTTCTCCCCTGCAAAAAGCAGCTTTGCTTGCCTACTCTTGTGGTCTGCAGCTAGAGCAGCTCTGCTAGAGGCTGACACAAGCTCAAATCCCCAATGGAAACAAGGCCTTAGCCTCCAGCCCTTTCCTATGTACCAGCTGAATGTGAAAGGCAGGCAGAGATGCCCGGTGCCTAGCTTTATCTCCAGCTTGGGGACAGGAAGAAGCCTGTCATTCCATCAGCTCTCCTGTCAGGGACCACTGCCTATAGCTCAAGCTCCCCAGGGCCCAGCCCTGAGCAAAAGCATAGGTTAGAGCAGAAGCATGTGCAGCAAGGAGTTTCCGACATGCAATGTCCTTTGAGACGAAGAAAAGGAAACCAACTATTTCTGCTTGCTCCATATCTTAAATGAAATCACCAGGTCTCTGCAAAATGAGAGACAGGCAGGAACAGCAGAGCCTGGTGTGAACTGCCTGCACTGAGGCAAGAGGCAGAGCTTCTCCAGCACTGATCGCAACCAGCTCAGTTGCAAAGAAGAGCCGCATGGAGCTGCCATTGCCGTCACAGGGCAGGCTGCTCTTTTCCATGGGCAGCAGCTGTGTGTGGATCTCACAGCCTCCCCGACACTGCAGTTCAGGGCCTGGAGGGGCGGGAGGTCAGTGCCTATCACCAAACATTTCATGCATATTTCATTAGTTAGTGGTTTTTCTGGACAGGTCTGACTCCTCTGCCCTTTATGGAACGTCACCTCCCAGGCAAAGGAGCTGCTAGCAGCGGGCATCTTCCAGGCAGCCGGCCAGGGAATGGCAAGCAGGAGAAGGCACAGAAGGTCAGTGTTGTCGCCGTGGCACCGTGTGCTGCAGGAATGATGCTAACGAGGGCATGGGGGGTAGGTAGGCTCTGCAGTGTGCCAGCTTAATGCTACCACACCAGGCACAAATGGAATGAGTCTGCCAGTTCCACAACCTGGTTCACAACCTGCCAGCGTTAGTGAAGAAAGGGAGGTTTGAGCTGGGATTGCCTGGAGCAGCACCCTCTGCTCAGCCCACAGCACCAAGCCTGTCTCATCCCCTGCGTGCTCCCTGCTCTGCATGGGAGGCAGCAGTGCTATACTGCAGGGCCAGGACCCCAGCCCTGGCATATGGCTCCTGCGCCCGCTCTGTGGCTGGAAGCAACTCTCCTGAATTTATCTGGGTATCACTGGATTTTTTTTTTAACTCCTAAAACTTGCATCACAGACTTTCAGCCACCAGGAGGGATAGGAGCCCCTCTGCTGGGAACCCCAAGGACTTACGTTAGCCTCAAATAATGGATGTTTGCCATTCTCACCTTGGCCTCTCCTTCTCTTCACTGATCTAAACCATCTCTCTGCCTCCTCAAAGGTTGTAGTGGTTTTATGCAGGCACCTAACCAGCTGTCCAAGCCCTGATGTCACTGTGAAATCTTACCAGAGTGGCAGATACAGACCTAGCTGGGCACTGAGACCATTTGAATCACAGCCCTGCTGGCCAGCTGGCCAAAGGACAACAGCAAGTTACAAGTTGGCATAATTTGCTCAGGAGAGGAACAAGACTGGACTGGAAGCAGGGGGTCAGATGTGGGGTGTGTTGGCAGATCTGAGGGAAAGACAGCAATAACAGAAAGCAGGACAGAACAGAGGTACCTGGCGAGCCATGTGGAGCAAGAATGCAATAGCAGGAGGGCTGCAGGTCAGGATGAGGAGCATCAGCAGAGCAAAAGGAGTGGAGGCAGAGTGGATAGAGTAAAGGAAGCAACTTCAGGCATGGGTTACAGCTGAGCCTGGTGGGGGGGAGTGGATTTTTGCAACTCCCTCATGCCCCCTTCCCTAGTTCTGTGAGATCCTTTCAACAACAATGCACCACTTTCTAGGCACTGAAATCCCCCCCTCAAAAGAAAGAGCAGAGCTCAGAGGAGTGGAAAGAGCCAAATGCCAAGAAGCAAGGGAACTGCCAGCTGCGAAGCTCACGGAGGGATGAGGAGACAGACAGAGGTTTCCTTACCCTTTCCGAATGACGACAATGATAGCGCCAAGGAGAATAATTAAGACAACCAGCCCTCCAGCACAGATGCCCAGGATCAGGCCCATCTCCTCCGAGTGCTGGGACACCTCCAGGGGACGTTTGCTCTCTTTGCAGGCAGCTGCAAGGGGAAAAAGCACAGAAAAGAGGGGTCAAAAATTCAGCTCTGACCTAGTTTCTTTGCAGCTGGCTTGGCAGATCCTTTTCACCGACATGCACACTTGCCTGAAGAAGCACTTGTCAAGGAACCAGTGCCAGGCAGGCTGTGCTCATCAAGCTTAAACACAACTGGTCAAGGCAAATCCCACACTCAAGAGGCACAGACATGTGAACATGCTGTACAGGAACACATGCATGTGCAAAAAGCTCCCCACAGACATGCAAAATGTATCCCACACGGGCAACAGCTCCCCTACAAGCATGCAGAGAGCATGGGCACGTACAAACACACCAGCTCACAGGTGCATACATGCAAGAAAAATCCCAAGTGGACACAAACAATGCACTCTCACCGCTACATACACAAATGTATACCTGCGTGGTGTGCACACACACACACACACACACACACACACACACACACACACACACACACACACACACTAAAGCTCCCTTGCAGGTATAGGTAATGTGCACATGCCAAATGAACCCTCACAGACATCTGCAGTCACGCACCAGCACTAAGGGTCACACTCAACTCCAGCAGGGTGGTCGGAGTAGGGCAGTGATTCTCAACCTTTTTAGACTCAAATGCCAGCTTTTAGTTTTCACTTGGATTTCTGACTAGCAAAAAACAATGTCGTAATACTTCTATTGCAGAGAATTCAGAAAGACCACAGCAGGTCAGTGAAACCTTTAGGCTCATCTTGCAAATCATGCTTGCACACCTAACAGTGCTAACATCGCATGGCACCCTGTAGCACCCCTGGAAGTGCATCAAGGCACATCAGGGTGCTGCAGCACCCTGCTTAAGAACCACTGGAGCAGAGGATTCACACTCACACACACACACACACACACACACACACACTGCAGTGCCTATTCAGAAATTGTTGCAATTAGTTTCCTGTTGCCTACAGATCTGAACTCTCCTTCTGGGATTTCAAAGGGGTCGGGCTGAATGCCTTGTGTATCTAGAAGTGGGAATGAATGACTCCAGCCACCACCCCTTGAGGTAGGCACAGGTCTTGCTTGCAGTACCCTGAAGAGTCTTTAATCCGCTAGGCCACAGCAGGAGGCATACCCGTGGCAAAGTGCATGTTCTCCCCAACCAGCAGCAAGCAGCCTGCTTGACACCCATGAAAGAAATGTCCTTGCCCAAATGGGTTCGACACCTGTTTAATGTTCTAGCAAACAATCCAATCTAATCCCCACATTAAATGAGGCTGCTTAATGTTCTGATCCAAACAAACAATCAAACAAAAGAACAACCCCATCAAACTTCTCATCCAGCCAAAGGCGGTCAGAAATGAGCTGCAGCTCTTTGTCTCCTTTCCGCTCACCCCATCCCCATCTCCTCTATGGATCCCTCCCCCAATCCGGTGAGCTGAGTGTGAGGTCCTTTCAATGGCACTGCATCAGGCTGGAGGAGGGTCACATTGAATTATTTAAACTTGCAGACAGAAGGAGAAGAGAGGCACGTCAGGCAGAAGTTCCCAACTGTGCAAGTCATGAGTTTGCATTGAGTCAGCACTTGCATGTGCATCACTGAAGTTGTTCCCTGGGAGAGCCCATGCCCATGCTGAGGAAATTCACTCTCAGGCATTTGCTGAAGGAAACAGAGATAGCAGAGGCATGGCCAGTGCACTGCCAGGCACATTCCAGGGCTCTGGCACTCCAGAAAGGGAACACAAACTAAATGGACAGGTAGGTCATGTGGACAGTTGGATGGACAAGAAGTTTTGGTAGGTGGCCTGAATGGACTGGTTCCATGAAAGGACAAGGTGGACAGGGTCGGTGGAGGGTTTAGGTCATCCTGGGCCAGCCTGCTTAGCAAGCCAATCTGCTTGGGCTGCTACTCTGCTTTTTGCTCTCTACCAATCTGCTGCATGCCGCGCACAGAGGCTGCCCGTGCCACTAATGGCATGTGTGCCGCAGGTTGGACACCCCTGGATTAGGCAGTGAACTGAGTGGATGGATACCCAGATCAGAGGGTAAATGAGCTGAAAGGGCTCTGTGGAAGGGTTGGGCAGATGCACTGAGAAGATAGGTAAAATGGACAAGTCAAGCAAATCTCTAAGGGAATTTCTTTTGCATTTTCCTGTCCTCCCTGCATGCTGGGTGCTGAAAGGTGCTCTCTCTTCTGATTAACCTTCTCTTCTCTACCTCAACTCCCTTGAGGTCTGACTCCACAGTCCCTCAATAGGATGGGCAAGCCAGCAAGTTAGCCCTGCAGCCTGCTCTACACCACCTTTAAAGCCACAGAGAGATGATGATGATTGTGCAGGATTAAGACTCTTGCTGCTGCCTTCACTCTACGATGCAGATGGGGGACGTCTTGGTCATGAGATAGCAGTCTGACCTAGCCTGGCCTTGCTTCCCTCCTCCAAAGGACTCCTCTCTTCACCTTGCTTTGTGTGGCTTAAAGAGATACTATTAAAGTTAGCAGGCCAAGAAATTGGCCCTGCCAGGACGGCTGGCAAACACAGGTAACAGGCCCATGCAGCCCCCCTCTCCCCCTTCCTCCATTGCGCCCATCTGTTCCACTGTTGTGTGAAGGCAGTAAAGAGTAATTAACAGGAGCCCTGCTCCCTGAAGCACTGCACTGTGCATCTCTTTGCAGAGACTGCCTCCCTCCCAGGCATAAAGCAGCATTTATAAGCCATAAAAAAGATGCAGAAGACGAGAGCGGAGGTGTCTATCCAAAAGGGAATCATCATGCTGCCATCAACACTAGCCTGTTCCTCCTTGCTCTCAAAGAACAGTATATGAACCACTGTAGAGCCCCTACACACGCAGACAATCCTACCCAAACACATAAATACCCTCACGCACAAATGCACGTGTGTATATACACACACACCACATCCACACACCTTTCCTCCCTGCATACACTCTGTACATACACATCCTTCTTCCCCACACCCATACCCACTTCCACCCTGCACACACTGTGTATGCACACCATTACATACATGTCATGTTTCCCACACCTCCCCCCATACACATGCCCCCCACTTCCAGGGCTCTCCCATTCTGGTTTGCCTACTGTGCAACTAATGATGGTTTAACTCTTGCTTTTTATCAGAATGATTGCATTTTCATGCAGTGCCTTGGCAGGGGCAGAGGGTGCTTTATAAATAGTGTTATAATGATAATGAGGATTATTAATAAACCCGTACAAAGCAGGCATCCAAAGGGGAGACAGAGGAATAGTGCCCAGCCTCAGGATGTGGTTAAAAGTCTGCCTGTAAATCAACTCTCATTTATAATGTTTCCTCCAAGGGTGGTTTAATCAATTCAAACATAGAATTAAGCCACAAAATGGGGGGGAAGTCTTCTGCAAAGACTAAAATCTAATTGTGGGAGTAGATTAATCCCTGCACCCAACTAATATGTACTGCAACTGCCCCCAACTACCAGAGGCGATGCTCCCCGGACTCAAGCTAGGTACCTCTCTCACCCCAGGAGCTAGTGCTTATCCCTTACTCAGCCACTAATTCCTTCCCCTTCTATTCTGAAGACTTGCAGGTCCCAGCCATTAAACCTTGCCAGTGCTACTTGGGCTGCTAACTGGTGAGCTACCCCCATACTCCCACCCCAATCTGTTCATGCCAGGACAGCCCCACTGAAGATACAAACTCAGCAAGGGTCTTGCTAGTAGCTGAATGGCAGGGCCAATGCAGTGGAGGCATTTTTTGCCCAGCTCCCCATTATCTGTCCCACCCCCAAAGCATTCACTCACTGGAAAAGGGAAGAAAGGGAAAAAAAAGGAGACAGGGTTTCAAGGGAGTGGGAAAGGGGTGTCTATTGCAAGCATGAGATGAGCAGCTCCCTCCCCCCACCACCTGTCTACTCCCCCTCAAGCTGCACACTGCTCTGTGGCACAACAGTTGTGTCCTTCTCTAAGTCTGTAGCACAATCCAGTGTCCTCCGATCCTGCCGTGCCCACATGTCCCACTGGTACACACCGACTGGGCAATATCACTGGGGTTACTGTCTTGTTCAAGGAAGTGGGCATGGCTCTGGTGTGATATCCGATGCATAAAGTGCCAGGCCCAGGTATCCCAGCTCAGAGCTAACCCCCAAGACAGTGCCAATGGATGCCTGGCTTTTAGCCTATCTCTGCATAATTCCAACACTAGCTGGTTTATAAATCCCTTTTGTCCTTTTTTAATATTCTGCAGTAGCTGCACACACATTTATGCCCATTTTTCATTTCCCACTGAGCCAGGAGTTTAAGTCACTTTATTACATTTTTTTCCCCTTCCCTGGGTCCAATAGGGAGCTAAATATATTAGTCAAGCACGAGGAATTTTATTAAATACACAAGGCCACAAAAGTTCAATCCCCCTGAAAGTCCAAACCATTTAGTTACTTGTTGAAATTCCTGGAGCAAAAGAGAAAGGCTGAAATACAAATCTCCCCACCTCGACCAATTTCACTCGCTGGAGGGGCCCCCCAGGACTGCCAGCCACACAATTACCCTAGCTAGTCTCACTTCTGGACTATATAAATGCCAAGCATGTCTACGGTTTATACCAGCTGAGATCAATTGCTGTATTTGATGCATTAAAGGGATGCTGACAAGGTCTAAAATTCAACGTCCTTCCTCCTCGCCTGTTTTTTCCCCCCAAAGGATCCACATAATTCCTTTATGTGATTCTTAGTCCAAAACAAATAGGCTTGTGAACAGGGCACTGGGCAGGAACCCAGGAGGTCAGAGGTCAACTCCTTCCTCTGCGATAGACTATATGTCACCTCTCATGCCTCACTTAATACTTCAGCTCCTGACCTGTAAAATGGGGATAAAACTGTCCTTCCTTCATCCTACTTCTTTCATCTGCTGAGATTGGAACGTCTTTGAGGCAGGAGCTGCCTCTCACTGGGTATATGTGCAGAATCTACCCGAACAGAGCCCTGAGCTCGACAAGGTTTCTGAGAGTAACCATAATAACAACATTCAAATTTAAATACTGTCAGAAGCAAAAGCAACCTGGCAACAATGAACCCTTCTTCACAGCCTGGAATTCAAGTGCAACATGATGAAATGGTGTGCATACAAATGCCAGCCTTCAACAGCCATCCTGTAATAGCAAATGACAAAGTACGACCCAGATCTCGGGCGACCCCCTAGAATGACGACCCAGCCCACGTAGGCCCAACCTCAGTGGAGCAAAGAACTATACCCAGAGAAGCGGGAAGCCCAGCTAGGATCTTACCTTTGCGCGCAATCCGAACACAGTTCAGCCTGGTTTCCTGCAGAGAGAAAAAAAGATTGGAGATTCAACCAGGATGCAAGAGAGAGATCACTGGATGCTTCTTGGTGGGGAAGCTAAAACAAAATTTGGTCAATTTACTGAAATTTGTACCTGGGGTAATGTTCTACATGAACCATGTTTGCTCTTCTGACTGTTACTCTGTCCAATGCCAAAGGGACAGCCCTGATGGACTACAAGGATCAGTACTGAACTGTCCACCCATCAGCCTGCCCTAAACCAAGCACTGGCTGGGTCTCAGTTCAGAGTTCAACAAAGGCCTATAAACTGAGCTGCAGACAGCACTGGAGCACAAAAACCCCTGTGATGAGCCCCAGGGATGGACTAGAAGGGACCCAGGAAGAAACACATCCCCCTCTGATTTAAGTGACCTGTCATTTAGATTTCTGACTGCTGTCAATAGGAAGGAATTACCCAGGTCTGACTCCAAAAGCAACAGGGCAAAGAGGAATAGCCATGTACCAGCCTTTGGACAGCAGAGCTGGACAAACATTTTCTATGGTATTTGAACTAAGCATCATTTTTCACAAAGTTTTCTCTCTGATGGCAATTTTGAAATTCTCGTATGCTGCCATGATACCGCATGGGGAGCTGCAGTTTGGTCTTCCAGCTGGACTTGGGGGTTTAGGCCTAAATATTTCAAAATTTTTAATATTCCAATTTCTGTCAAGAAAAATAAAAACGGCATGAAAAAATCTTGAATGTTTCTCAAATCCATAACTGGGGGAAAGTGCTAGCCTGCCCCTGCCCCCACTGCATCTATCACCTGCAGCAATTGCTCAGCCAGCCTCAGATGTTGCTGTGCACAGATGATGTCAGATTAGAGGGATGCTTTGGTCTTTCCTCCTAAACGCTATCAGAGAAAAGCTGACCATTTCCCTTGCTCTTTATTGAAATGCCTCTAATTTATCAAGAGTTTTGTGCAGACAAAAGGCACCAGCCTGACAGGCTTTGCAGCTACTGGCTGGGTTTTCAAATGGGGAGTATCAGCATAGTTTCACCTATGTCCACGGAGTTATAACAGATGAGAATCCAATTTACCCACATAACATACCCTTCACTGGCAGAGGAAGAGCATGCTTCACCCACACTGTCCTATTAGTGTGCCTCATGGGCCCTATGGTGAGAAGGACAAACCATCCCCGAGCTGTGATGTTGGAGCTTCATGGCGTCAGTCAGTAGCTGGGCTTGGACCACTGTCTACTTGTAGACAGACCAGGAGATGGTGACCACCATCAGTCATGACTGAGTGGGACTCAAGAGAACCAGAGAGAAGAGTCTGCCTGTCACAGGCCTAACAACAACCTAACAAGGTGTGAACAAATCCTTGGAAGGACAGCTTTGACTGCCGGCACCTTCCCACAAGGAAGGAGGCTGTCAGCTATCATCCATACTTTAACTAGACAGCAGCTTTGTGCACACCACGCCAGTTATCTGCCTGCTCAGAGCCAGTATTAGATGAGAGAGACCTTTGTTATGGCTGCTACTGGAGCCTGTCTCTTCAGGCTTGACAGTTCATACCCCTGCAGATAGGATGGGAGCTACTAGAGCACATGAAGATGACAAGGATCTCGAGGGAGCTCCTGTCCTTCCCACCATATTTTTGATAAAAGTTAGCCAAGATGGAGAACAGAACTTTAGGTTAGTCGGAGCTTATTTGCTTCTGCAATGAAGTTGGGCAGTCAAAGTGAAGCCAGCTGTATGCATCTTGGAAAGCATCAGAGAAAGACCTTGGTGGCCACTGGGGAGAAGGGAGCCTAGAGAAAGCCCCAGTGGTAAATGCTTCTTTGTATATATCCGGAAATACCAGCAGAGCAGGGATTCTTGCTTCCATGCCTGCCTCTTCCCATCTACAAATCACCTCCTTGGGAATCCTGTCTCCCTGTGTTGGGAGATGAGGGGACCCAATGAGATGCAATACCTACCGTGGAGCCCCAGGCAGGCAACATCACCCAGTGAAGATCTCCTGGTCAACTCTGCATCAGCAATACAGGGCAATCCTTTCTGCTCCTCTGCCTGTACACTGGCACAGAAGCATTATCTTACCCTGCTGAGATTTCCCTCCAGAAGCGTGACTCGGTGAGAGCTCATGGAAAGCCATTTTGGTGCACAGACATGGCAAATAGCACAAAACCACAAATAGAGGGAGGCTCCCACTTCTCATTCGCTCAGATCTAATGTGGGGCTGTTTGGGCAGCAAGGAGCTACTCAACGTGGCAGGGAGGGCCTGGCTTTATCTACTTATTGTTTTAAGGGCTAGAAATAGAAGCCCAAATAACAGCCCATCTTCCTGCAGGAAGCTGCCATCCAGGCAATGTGATGAAGCAGAGTGGGCTTCAGGGAATGCAGCTCCTGTCTGAACAACCTGCCAGGCTTTGGTAGAAGTTATGAAGCAAACCATGCTATCTTCTTAAATTTTAGTCCTATTGAGTGACTGACTCACAAAATACTGACAGCAACCAAAATACCAATTCAGAAATGGCAACAGCTTAGGAGGGCAATATTGCCTTTTGTCTGCGCTCCCTGTTCCCAGTGACTGGTGTGATTCCTGCATTAGAACGGGGTTTACAAGCAACCTGACACTGTTCTCCATGTGCTCTGAAATCATCCTGATCCCTCTCATGTCTCAGCAGCTTCCACTCCCGTGTCAAGTGACGTGACTAACCACTGTCATGCGGGGTTCATTCTCTCATCCTCTCCCAGGGAACAGCTGTGTTTGCAGTGTTATCACACAACGCTGGAGTCCTGAAGTACAACTCCCACATTGTGAAGCAACTTGGAAGCAAACATGCAGCATCAAAGCCCTCACATGCACAAAGCCAGTGGAGTTATACCTACAGCACACTGACATGTGGCATTGTAGGGTGGGCTTCTCAAAGGTGCCATCATGATCTGGACACCTCAGCCCCCCTCTTAGACAGTTTGGACAATCTGGACACCAATAACCAACATGCCTGGACTCCAAATCAGCTCCCTGATGCCCATCTCTATGACAGTGTGTTCACTCTTTTACATCAGTGCCATCCTACTTAAGGCTAAAGGTCATCTGTGGGGATCAGGCAGCAGAACTGAGATCTGGGGGGTAAGATCTGACATTTTCCTGCCCTCCAGCTCTGGCAGTAAAGTTAACACATATATGTATCTATTTAGGAACTGAACCTAGTTCCACTGAAGCCAATAGCTAAATTTTCATCAACTCCAATAACAGTAAGATCAGGCACAGAGATGACAAGTCACCTAATAAACACAGTATGAAGAAGCAGTGCAATACATGGAGACTGCTGAGACTGGCTCAGGCTGATTCAGGGAAACAGAACCATCAAGCAAGCCTCTTTGGTTTTCTGTTGTGTGTGTATTTTGACACACATGCCATCTTCCCTAAGAGTGAACAGATGTAGTGTTTGGGACTGCAGCTGGGGAGCGCAGACTCGGAAAATGACTTAAAATTCTGACCTGCGATGTCTCCCATTCCCCAGGAAAGGAGGCACACCAGATCCCATCACCCATCAAATGGCAGCTCAGTGACACCATGGCACTGGCCCCAGCCATAGAGGCAGCCATCAGCTACTCACCCCTTTCAGGTTACTCATGGCCTGGAAGTAGATAAGATAAGCCTTCTTGGGCTCCAGCGGTGGATTCCAGTATCCACTGTATGTCTGGTTGTCCCCAACAGTGAAAGGTTTGGCTTCGGTGAGGCTGCTGGGAGGCAGCTCAGCCCCAAAGTAATGCACAGAGCCCCGGGACATGGCATCGTCATACGTCAGTGGGATCGGGAAGCACTCCTGCCCACTCAACTCCCTCTTGATCTTCTTGGGCCTGTCTTCCTCCACAACAACCTGGTACGTGCTGAGTGCATGACAAGGAGACAGAGACAAGAAAAAAAGGGATGGGAAACTACAGGGATATTGGCTTTAAAATGAAGAACCAACTCTCCCCAGCCACAAAGTTCTCTCAAACCTGATGACCCAGACACCATGCCACCCCCACTCCCACAATCCCAAACCCTTGCATCATCATGGCCGGAGTGAGGAAGGCAGTTTGTGCCTACTGTGCACTTCCTGAAGATATACTCTCCCTGTAAGTCCAGACCAGAGATAAAGCTAGCCAATGGCAGCTTTTTGCTGCTAGTGCATTTTATCAATCAGCAATTTCTATACACCTAACTGAGAAGGTGAGAGGACAGTCATTTAATGCATGCAAAACACATGCTAATTTATTTAAATTAATCAAATCCTGAGGCTACAACACGCTGGCAGCAAGTCTCTGTCCTCAAATAAGCCTGGGACCCCTTGCCAGCATTCTCCACCGTACTCCGCAAACCTTACCACCAACCTATTGCAGATGCTGAAAGCAAAAGGCTGAATGGTTTCAGCTGATTCTTTCATGCAAGTGGCTGGTTACCCAACTAGCATCTAAGTTTTCTTAGGAGAGAGGACAGAGCAGTCCCAAAGGACAAGTCATAGGAGCAGATTATGATTCATCTCTCTCTGCTACCTTACTGATTTTGTTAATAAACCAGGAGATCAACATGGTGGGTTTAGACTCTACCTAGTTTTAGAACAACTTAGAAACAGTGCCTGTTTGCTCTACTGAAGGGACCATGTGAAAAATCCAGGTAGACATCTTTCCAACCCCACAAAAGCAAGTTGTGCTGAAAAGCAGCTTCCTGGCCTGCTAAATGCCTTTAAATCAGGATGGCTCCTCTACAGGGAGGAATATGTTCTGGATATAATTAAAACTGCCATCTCAGGCAATGTTTATTGCTTCCTACATCCTTCTATTACTCAGCCTCCATCAGTAACAGCACCATATGAAGATGAGTTGTTTAGGGGCCCGCAAGTCTTGCAGGCGGATCTTCTGTACCCAGACACATTAAGTCGCCAGTTCTATTAAAGTTGTTTCTTTAATAACGCTGAATCAGATCCAATCTTTTCCCTATTGAGTGTGTGTCACTGCAAACAGCTGTAGGTTATAATAACTGTATGCTACTGCCTGAGCTCAACCCTGGGACCTGATGAACAACCAGGGTCCAGATTATGGGTTTCTTCTGCTCAGATATGTTCAGCATTGGTGATAGCACAGGCAGATGCAGGGAACTGAGAAGAGTGTTTTGGCTCTGAATGTAGCTCTAAGATCTTGAGAGCTCATCTGTGGTGGCTCAGTTTGACACTTCTCACACAACTCTGTCACCATGCACTCTCCTGCATCCTTTCAATGCCACTGTGAATCAGAAGAGCACCGTAATCTAATGGCCAAGGTGGTAGCCTGGGAGTCAGAGCACCTGCCTGCACTGCCCAAGACCACAGGGACACTTGCATACTGTCTCCACTCCTGCCCTTGGGGAGCTCTTCAGGAAGCTCTGTATGTGCAGCACTCCCGACCTGGGCTGAGGCCTTGAGTTGCTACTGGAATAAAAACAATTACAACAGTATCAGTGAGTATCTCACTGAGGAGCAGCTGATTCTGTTGAGAGAAAACAGAGGCTAGTGGGATGCAAAGAAATAATTATAACACTCTGGCATTTTCTGAAGAACCCGGTGTTCTTGACATGACTGACACTTCTTCCCCCTTTTGCCGACGGGGAGACCAAGGCACAGAGGAGGGTCAGGCAATGTTGTTGGTGGAAGTGGGAGCGGCGCTTTATACACCTGCTGCTCATTCCACAGCTGCACCCGAGGCAGGACATTGTTGGGAGGAAGGCGGAAAGCTCTTCTCTTAGGGTTTGTAGCCTCTCCCATTTTGAATGAACTCAGGATCTCAAAGCCAAAGCTGTGCGCAAAGCTGGGGGGGAACTCTGCATGGGTTTGAACTTGAACCCACCTCCAGGAGTCCTGCAAGGGTGAGATCAGATTTACTCTGAACACCCCTGGATCCTGTTTGTGACTTTTTAGACTGCCTGGAAGCCATAAGCCAGGGGGGGTTACTCATGCTCTGCAGCCTAGTGTCCATCATCCCATACAGCTCAGATGATTCCTCTTTCACAGCTGTCACCCTCAGAGCCATGGCCTGGCTGCCACAAGCAGAGGCAGATGGCTTTAGGTTAAGAATAAGCAAACACAGTTTGGGCAGGAGGGAAGGAAGAGGAATTTTGTCTGGCAAAGACCCTGCATCTGGACAGCGGCCCAGGTGAGAGCAAGCAGGTTCATAACTGGGGAGAACGGCACCAGTGACTCAAAGCAAAAGTCACTGGTCAGTGTTTCTCACAAAGCATGAGCAGCTCCTTAATGGGCTCCTATTAGCCAGAGCTGCTTCTGCTTCCCTTATGAACTTCACTGTCTAAGAGGTGAAAGGTGAGCCCACAGCGGAGCTCCATGCTCAAGCTTCAGTCCGCACGTTGCATTCCTACTCCCACTCGTCTCTGTATTGTGCAGACTCAACAGCACAAGAAAGAGTGCTTCAAAGGCTGTCCCTCAGCGGAGCATGCTGCTAGAGAGCGCGCAACACAGGTCGAGCTGCATTTCCCCTGATGAGAAGGCAGACAAGTCTTCTTGGGGAATGGACAGTGAGCACTTGATCCAACACGCTCCACAACGTCGCTGCTCCTTGAGTTCATATTGGTGGTGCTGAGACATCTGTTCTGTGGTGCCCATAGGGTCTGTTCAGGTAATATGGCTTCAGTAAAACAATTTCCTGACCCCTTTCTGGGGGGAGCAGAGAGAAGGATTGGGGATAAGGAGAAATCAGCCAAGCCTAGCCACCCATCACATTTAGTGTGCTGAAGGCCTGCCAGCATCTATAGCCACCTGCAAACAAGGGGAGGATATGGCCAGCATCATATTCAGCTACCTTTGAGTCCTCAGCCTGAATAACCCAGCATTCATTTCCATCTGGATTGACTCAGGGAGGCCTTTGGCACAAGCCTTGAGCATGGCACAAACTCACACATCTGGAGCAAAACACCTTGAGCACTCTGCCACTCCAGCCCACAGGGAGTTTATTTACTTGGGCATGGCTCAGAGGAGGGGGAAAAACAGCCCAACTGGTTCATTTTACTACTTAATTTTCAGATTCCTGCAGGTAAACATCCTCAGTCTAAATTTGCCCTTCACAGCTTACATTTGCAAAGGAGCCTCCAGGGCTTTGGAGTCCCACCAACATGAGATTCATCTAATTCCCTTAGGCCTACTTGCAAATCCCTGCTGACGCATGTCACGTGCCTCCAGATTCTAACGCCATTTGCAAGCAACCGGGAGAGAGAGCACTCTGCAGTAGTCCACGTATTTCACAAGCACGGCTACAGCCCCATATGGAACGTTATCATGGGATTAGCTTGCACCACTCCATCTCTAATGGCATTATCTTCTTTCAGTGGAGGGGAACTGAGGCACAGAGCAAGACAGCGACTCTCCAAAACCCCGCAGAGCAAGGCGGCATTGACACTCAGAGCTTCCTGGCATCCAGGCCTGAGCTCAGTCCTCCATGCAGTGCTGCCTGACAGGCAAAACCCCAAGCTCCTGCAAGGCAGAACACCAAGCTGTGCAGCAACAGCCAGAAAAGAGTCTGAACCAAAGACAAAGAAGATGGACCCAGATCCCACACCACAAGGGGGTCTGTGCCTGGGGTTTTGATTTGACCTGCTGTTTACAGCATGCACACAGGGGCCAGAAAATAGTAATTATCCCTGTCAGGGAGGTGCCATTAGATTCGCCATGCAAACAAGGAAACTGAGGCCTGGGGAGGTGGGCTTGCAGGCTAGCTCACTATGGACCTCCCACTTCACTTCAGTTCCACCAAAGGAAGCACCTGAAGAAAATTATGGGATTTGAACTTCTCATATCAGCTAACTTGGGTGTCGCCAACAATGGGACAAACAGCTTGCTCCAAGGCCTTCCTGACCTTAGTCTAAGGGGAGCTCCAAGCCCTTTGAAATAAAGAGATTTGCTTGAGCCAAGGGCACAGATGTACACCAGGCTGGGAGGACAGCGATGAGCTGGTGCCAAGCTCCAAGCCCATTTGCCCAGCACAGGGGACCAGACTGCCCACCTGCAACACAAAGGCTTTTTTTTTTTCTTTTTTATTTGCAACTTAGTGGGAAGATGGGATCTCTACAAGGAAAATAGTCAGTTAAGAAAGGGGTAGATTTCCCCAAGCTCTGTAATGAACACTGAAGGCTGGGCAATATAGCCCACTTTTTGGGGAGCAATTACCCACTTGAATAGCATCACTGGTCTCTGTGTGAACTAGGTCAGTTCAGATATCCCAGGCTATAAAGCTGCTACTCAACCATACAGCAAATGCCCATAGGCAAGCTGCTTCAGACATACCTGGTTCTAACCCTCAGACCCTCTCTGGGTCTCCAGCCAGATGCTTGATAGGGGAACAGAAGTGTTACAAAGCTAGTAATCTTTCACAGCAGCAGACACTGCATTTCATGAGAAGCTTGTGAGGCTTAAGCCCTGTTTGCAGAACAACCCATGTGTCTGAATGCTGCAGGATCTTCCAAACCTTAGGAAGTCACCCCCAAGCCCTCAGTAAAGTGCGAAGCATGACATCCTGCAGTCTCCAAAGCAGGGCAGAGCAAGGTACAGATGACCAGCTCTGATGGCTACCTCTGAAACACTCAGGGAGCAGACCACCTTTAACAACCTCTCTCCTAGTCCAGGTGACACCTGCTTACATGGAGACAAGTGCTGAGTAAATTGCTGCTCAGGTACTGACTTGGCATCCTGCCTCATGGATACCCAAGTGGCTTTTAGGGGTAAGTGCGATGTGCCCTTAACCAGTGGCTCCTTAATCCCCAGGTGAAAGAGAAAGCTGGTGTGCTGCCCCAGGATTTCCCAGGAATGTAAGATAGAGAAAGAAAAAGAAGAGTGTGATTTCCTCACCCTGGGGCCCTTCCTTAGCCCTCGTGGTAATGAAAGCCTCAGGACAGGACCCTAGGTCAAACCATGCCTCGCATACAGGATGCTCAGAGCCCTTTCAACCGTCCCCGTTTTCCTACCTGATGGGGGCCCCTCTGCCCTGTGCGGGTCTCAGCAGCACGGTGATGGTGCTCTCTGACTCGCTCAGAGGTGATGGCATGTCCCCATAGTCGAAGGTGGGAGCTGCAAGGGAAGCAGAAGTGAGACAGTGATGAGCACTCTGGACCCAGCATGGAGGTAAGCAAGCTACTGACAGTCCCAGAGACAGAAGGCTACGGGCTCTCTGGCACGACCAGTCGGACAGCAGGAGCCTGAGGTAAGCAGCGCCAGAAGCAAGCATCCCTCTGGATTTCATTAATGATGTCTTCCCCTCTGTAGCACTTTCCTTCTGAGGACTTCAAAGCTCAGAAGTCCTGTGTTAAATGGCTGGGATGTATTGCCCTCCTGTGAAGCACATCAGGATCCTTGTCCCCATTGCTAAGATGGGGAAACTGAGGCACAGAGAGGCTGAGGTCAGACACAAGGTACAGCTGGACAGTGGAAGAGTCCAGAGTCATCTCCAGTCCTCCTGGCTCTCATTCTTTGCCCTACACATTGCACCAACCCTGATCTAGTGCCAGGTTTTAGCTATGTCTGACCAAAAGATTCAGGCCTCCGGTCTCTCTCACTGAAGTTTAAAGGGTTTTGCCAATGTGAGTACTGAAGCATTAGGCTCCACCGCATGCCAGCAAAGCCCACTCAGGACTCTTGGGCTCTGTCCCTTGATTCTTTGTAGGATCTTAGGCAAGACACTTAACCCCTCTGTACCTAGGTATCTCCATTGCTTAATTTACCTCAGTCCCAAGAGGAGATGCGAGGCAAAACCATCATTTCATACATGTCAGGGGCTGGCTACGAGCCAAGTATTATTAATTGGACAGATGTGTTTTGGCACAGTTGCACTGCGCTGCTATTGCCCAGTTGCTTGATTTAGAGAAAAAGGCAGTTAATATACATCAACCCATCAGAAAATATATTCAAATACCTACCATTTCCTTCAAGGGTAAGAGAGGAGCCAGTAAACCTGAGCCGGCAAGCGGTTCTGAAACCAAACTTAGGTCCAGATCTGAATGTCCCTACCCAATGGGTTGGACCGGGACCCAGTTTCCTAGCACCAATTGTGATCTACTTCTGAATTATGCAGCTTGGGACCTTTTGCACTTTGTGTTCTTCAAACCATCTGCTTTCTGATGGGGTGGAGGGGTTTTCTGTGTGGTACTGAGTGGCAGGCAGATACCTAGTGGCCTGCACAGCTGCTGTAGGAGAGAACTCAGGAATAATAATATTTATGGCAGTGGAAAATATTGGTATAATCAGAAGTTAGGGCTGCTTCCCTCACTGTTGCTATCTATTATGAGTGTGGTGATATTTGGCATTTTTTAAAACATCACCAGCTTCTGGAGTCATTCATGGGAAAATCTCAACTTCAAACACACATCCACAAATTTCTACCCCTGGTAGTTGGGGAGAAAAGCTGGAAATTCAAACTTGAATGGCTCAGAAACCAGAAAAAATAAAAGTCACTCCCAATTATAATTCTTTAAAAAAAAAAGTCACAACCTTTAAATAAAATGTCACATTTTCAGAGTGCGGGTTGGGGGCGAGACTTGTGGTTTAGAAAGCTTGAGTTGGCAAAGCTCTGGAGTGTATTAGATGCAACTCAGGAGTGACAACAGCTCGGCAGGACCAGTGGTGTCAGGACACAAATGGGACAAGTTGAAGAAAAATGCTGCATGTTCAGGACGCGGCACTGGCGAACTCAACTGTTCGGAGACACAATTCCACCTGATTTAGCACAACGATAATCTCCAGCTCAGTGCTAGGGAGCATTAGGTCACTAAAGGTACCATGTTCAGCATGAGACAAAAAACATATAAAGTCATAAGCCCTTGTGCTCACAGCATTAGCCTCCATGTCCTGGCCAAATCCCAGCTCAGCTCCTATGTTCCACCTCTCTTATTTCTCCCTAAGCAGTCATGGTCTTCACTTTCTGACCTGATATCTGGGTCAGAAGAAAGGTGCTGCACAGAAGAGAGATGTTCATTATTAACAAACACCACTCTGGTTGTTTTTGTTTTGTTCTGGTTTTTTTCCAGTAACCAGCATGGAAATGCATTTAGGCAGATCTTGCACTTCCCAATGCCATTCACCAATGGACTCGGGAAACCTTTTCTCCCCACCATGATACAGTCCCTTGCCCTCATGTCTCTGTCCTGCCTAGAGTGCCTGATTAATTAGTAGTCACTAGGGTTGGGCTCATGTTGCTTTGTAATTTCTATGCCCCCATTAGGAAACATCTCAACCCATTCAGTGCTGTTAATAGCTACACCATAGACATTAGCAAACAGCCCTGAGTACTGTATGGCTTGTTAATGAAGCCCAATTAATCCCTCGTTTGTACATTTGTAACTCAGATAGACTAATAGTTTCATTTCTGCAAATCTCCCCCTGCTGTGTGAGGTTGTTACCATGGTATAGGTACAGAATGATCCACAAAATGCAAGCTCATTTCTCCTTCCAGGGGCCTCCCTGGCCTCTCCCAATAAGGCTGACCATAACTGCAGTACCTCAAGGCTTGAACACTCTCTCAAGATGCCTGCTTGTGATAAATCCTGGATTCCCTGGCCGAACTACTGGGTAGCTCTGTGTAAGCCCCTGCGATGCCAGCACCCCAGCAATGGCAAAAACACAACCTCACTGTCTTTGAATAGGCAGTGCTCCAAAAAAGGGATGTGTGAACTCCCAACCATTGTGAGAGCGAAGCATTTTCTTCATGTAACTGGTCTCAGCACTAGCCCAGGAGACATCAGAGAGACATAGCACTGCTCTCACATGTGCCTCAGAGGCCGCTGTGATGGGTGTATCAGGTCAGCAAGGTGTGACCACAACTCTCCTTTGGGCAGAGGTAGAATTCCTCCTAGAAAAGCCAGGTGAGCTTTTCCTGGATAACCACTGGGCTGAGCACTCAAGAGGTCCAAGACAGGACTCCCTCCTATTTCCTCTAGTAGTTTCCCTAGTCTGAGGTCCTGGTGACTTCACATCACCACAGCACAGAAAGGGTCACCAGGAAGATCCCATGGGACCCCATACACAGGAGCACACAGGGTAAGGGAGCAGCAGGTATGCAGACTGTGATCTGGGGAATCTTAGAGAAAAAGCAAACCTAGTGAAAGGGTTCCCTACCCACTCTTGCAGCAATCAGGAGACACTTTATTGCTGGAGGGTGGGCAAGTTCTGAAGTTTTTCCAAATAAGAGCCAATAAAACTTGGCTGGCCCAGACAGTTTACACCCCAGGGTACTTAAGGAGTTGGCAAGCATCATAGCTCAGCCACTGGCACAGATCTTCGAGAACTCGTGGTGCTCAGGTGAAGTGCCCAAAGATTGGAAGAAGGCCAATGTGGTGCCTATCTTCAAGAAAGGGAGGAAAGTAGATCCAGGGAACTACAGGCCCATCAGCCTGAGCTCTTATTCCAGGGAAGATCTTGGAAAAATTATCAAAGAGACCATTCTAGACAAACTGGCTGATGGCAACATCTTGTGGGACAGCCAGCACAGGTTTGCTGTGGGCAGGTCTTGCCTGACCAATCTCATCTCCTTCTATGACTAGGTGACATATCACTTGGACAAGAGAGAAGAGATTGCCGTCATATATCTTGACTTTAAAAAAAGCCTTTGATCTGGTGTCCCATGATCTCCTCATGGAAAAATTGGCCAACTGTGGTCTCAGCTACATCACAGTCCAATGGCTGGGGAATTTGCTCCGAGGTCAGACCCAGAGAGCGGTAACATATGGAAGTAAATCATTGTGGTGCGCTGTGACCAGTGGGGTCCCCCAAGGCTCCATCCTTGGACCTATACCCTTTAACATCTTTATTAATGACGTAGACATTGGTGTCAGAAGCGGACTGGCCAAGTTCGCCGATGACACCAAACTTTGGGGTAAAGCGTCCACACCTGAGAATAGGCTTGTGATCCAGGCTGACCTCGACAGGCTCAGAAAATGGGCAGATGAAAACCTGATGGCATTCAATACAGAAAAATGCAAGGTACTCCACCTTAAGGAAAGAAAACCCACAGTATACTTATAGGCTCGGCAGTGCTACACTTGATAGCACCATGGCTGAAAGAAACTTGGGGGTCATGACTGACCACAAGATGAACATGAGCCACCAATGCGATGTCACAGCTGGTAAAGTGAGCAAAACTCTGGCTTGCGTCCATAGATGTTTCTCAAGCAAATCCCAGGATGTCATCCTCCTGCTGTACTCAGCCTTGGTGGGGTCGCAGCTGGAGTACTGCATTCAATTCTGGGCTCCACAATTTAAAAAAGGATGTGGAAAAATTTGAGAGAGTCCAGAGGAGAGCCACGTGCATGATCAGAGGTCAAGAGGATAGGCCTTATGAAGAGAGGCTGAGAGCCATGGGACTTCAGCATGGAAAAGCACAAGCTCAGGGGGGACCTGGCAGCTGCCTATAAGTATATAAGGGGTGTGCATCAGGATCTGGGGGAATGCCTGTTCACTAGAGCATCCCAAGGGATAACAAGGTCAAATGATCACAAACTCCTCCAAGACCGTTTCAGGCTGGACACAAGTAAAACCTTCTTTACTGTCCGAGCCCCCAAGGCCCGGAATAGACTCCCTCCAGGGGTGATGCAAGCACCTACTCTGGACTCTTTTAAGAAACATTTGGACATCTATCTTGCTGGGATCCTTTGACCCCAGCTGACTTCCTGCCCCTGGGGCGGGGGGCTGAACTTGATGATCTTCGAGGTCCCTTCCAGCTCTAATGTCTATGAAATCTATGAACTTTCCTGCCATTCCAAGGCAAGTGGGGCACAGGATGTGCCATGAAAAAAATACGGCTCTAGGGAAGTTTCAAAAGAATGCCCTTAAGACCATCTCTTGTGCCCACTGGCAGGTCAAGCCAAGTGCCTTACTCACTACAGCTGCAACTTTCAGTTCAGCACGCCTAGATGAGACTATTTTCAAAACAGCTCAAGCTCCTGCTTACACACCCAAATAAATGCCTAGATTTTCCAAAAGAGTTCAGAGCGCTGGGTGTACTTTGGGCAACTCCATGAGCCCTGTTGGGCAGTCCGGAGACAGGGACGGATCAAAACTCCTGCAGATACAACCTGTTTAAAAATGACCCAAAACATCTCTTCCAGGGATAAGAATGTCCCAGCCTTATAATCTCCTATTGCATTTCTTAAAGCAAGTGCCAGATGCCACTGGCAAATGGAGACCTCATGCCTCTTGCCAATAGTACAAAGCTGCCCATCACAAGGCAACAAGATATGGCGCTTTAAAGCTGCCTAGAAAAGCTGGCACTGGCCCTGGGCTCATGCAGAAGTAACAACGGGCAGGTAGTTGGACTTCCACAGTTGGACAGATGAGGAAGATGAGGAGGAAACCTCCCTCAGCCAGATTGATTTTATTCTTGTATAGAAAGCTTGTGAGCCAGCCCACAAGTCAGGGAATCAAAGGACCCTCAACAGATGCAGGGCTCCAGTTCCTAAGTTGTACCTCTCCCAAAGAGTTTCTAACATACAGCCCATGTCCATCCTCTGACCTGGGGTCTCCTACAGGAGTATGTATACCTGCAGGTCTCGCTCCCCAGGCCTTCTGCAGGATTGCACACCTGGAGCAATGGATAAGCCTCTCCACCCTCTGAATGCAAGCTGCCCTTTCTGTGCCACAAGGCCTCTCTCTGAATAACTCTTTTCCCATGTGGCCCTGGAATTTGGCTTCATCTAGATGTGGAAGTTAATTTGGATTAATGGAGGAAGTAAATGAAGCGTGTAATAGCTGTTCCTGAATAAATCCATGCGGGGACACATGGATTCTTGTTCCACTTAATTTCTGCTTTCAAAACTGACTGAATGCATGCAGAGCAAGGAGCACCTGCACTAGTAGAAGGGCATCCGCACAAGGATTTTTTCCACAATGGCTATCCCAAAACAACTCCATGTGTTGTCTCCTGCCCCCTTCCTTTGGAAAGGTAGGCTGAGCCTGGCACAGGCTGTAATACAGCTCCAACCACCTGAAAGGGTTAACTCCCCTTCTTCTACCATTTCTTGGGGCTGGAATATTAGCCCAATAATAGCCAGGTGAGAGGCTGGTGGGAACATTATTACACGGTGCAGCAAGCCTGAGGCATGGAATAAGATCCACAGGCACAACATACAACAATTTATCACGTACCTCTCCAGCTTATCTCACAAATATCACCTGGTCCCAATCCCTCCTGCTTATCTATCCATAGTTAGAACCAGTGTCGGAGAGCTCTTTGAATGCTCAGGCACAGGTAAGCCAAAGACCATGCGCCATCTAACAAAGAAGCACAGTCCCTTCCCAACTAGCTAAGGCATCTAATCTATTCCACCTCAGACACCGTTTCTCACTCATGCAAATAATATCATTTCTCCAAGACCATTTTGAGAAAGATACAGGGCTGGCAGTGTTCAATTTCTATCTTCTCAGCCCACCTCCTGCTAATGGATCATATCAAGGCTGCTCCAGTGAGTTAGGAAATGTGTTCCACTAGCACCACAGCCCGGGTCTGCCGCAATGTAAACAAGGCAGCTCGCAAACTGCCATGCAACTAAATTATCCAGCAGAGTTGTAAAACATAACGCACACTGTTTTCCATTTGAATCCTGACGGCAGGGTAGCCCGGGGAAGGGGAAGGGGGAGGGGACTTCCGGAGCATGAAGAATCCATTTCAAGGGAAGACATATTTAACTGTGCCAGCACAGCGGGAAGCAAGGCAGTAGGGGAAGGCCATGAATGTGCATTGTCAGGCTCTGTCTGGGACTGCCACCCTTCCTGATTGTCACAGTGCAGCCTTGGCTCTCCTCGCTCTTTCCTATCTCCTATACAGCCTGTGGTCAAAAGGGGTAATCATCGAAGCAAGGCATGGACAGGACTGCCAGTGGGAAGGACGAGGAAGGGCTAATCAAAACTCTAGCCATGCTTTGGTAGGTACGAGGATGGGGATAAGGATGCTTTCTGGCTCTGCGGAAGGTGATTAACGTGCCATTCAGAGAGACATCGGATACAAGTTGTTACCATGCAAGAGTAACTGGGCAGTCTCTCTGAGGCGAGTTGGTGGGCTGACTGGCAAGCAGGCTGGCACTCTTGGCAGAGGGGCTAATGACTGAACACCCAGCTTGACCTGTGTGGGTGAGTGTCCCTCCTGTCCCTCCAGGGATTACATGAGACAGGAGCCCACACTGCGAGGCTACTGCCTTTCCCCAGTACTGAAGTCCACACTTCCCAAAGCATGAGTGTTGAACCATGCACGTGGCTATTCCAGCATGCACAAGTGCATGTTGATGGTCACTGAAATATTTGCCCATTGCAGTGTGAACCTCTGCCAGCAGTAATTTATACAAGGCCCATTCTGCAACACTGAAGTCAGAGTGGAGCTTCCCCACTGACCACTGCCTGCTAGATCATGCCTACAGAAAAGGGTCTACACTTGTGGGGGTTGGGGGGGGGGAAGAAATCAGTACCAACTTAGTAAGTGGAATAAGAGGAGAAAAAAGGATACAGACAATCCTCAACTTACAATGTTTCGAGTTATAATGCTTCACACTCATAATGTTTATAAATTTACACCCTGTTTCAACTTTCCAACATCGGTTTTGACTTTACAGCACTTGATCCGACACAATGCCACACCAGCGAACAAGCTGCTGCCTTGCCCATCTCCCTGGAGAACATCTGTCCAAACTTCCTTGGAGGATTTCTTAAGGAAAGCAGACAAGACTCCAGAAAAACCTGCAGCCGAGACTCCTGAGAAGACTCCAGCTAAGAGCCCTTCAAAAAGTCCAGCAAAGTCACCTCAAATAAGTCCTTCCAAATCAATATGATTGCTAGTTACAATAGAAATACATCAATGTAGCTATATTATTCATCTATAATTGATCAAGTACAAAATTCTGGGTTATTTTTTATGAAAACAGGGTATCGGGTCTTGGTTCAGGAACAAATCTCCCATTTATAACATTGTTTCCTATGGGAAAATCAGCTCCAAGTTACAACGTTTCGACTTAAGAGACAGTTTCAAGAAACAATTGTGTTACAAGTCCAAGGACTGCCTGTAGTTTCGGACAGGAAGTGAAGAAGACTATTCAATCCAACTGAAACTTCAAAAAAACTGAAAGAAGAACTGACTTCCCAAGGGGAGTTTGGCTATGGCATTGGAACTATGGCCCTTAAGAGCATACAGAAGTAAAGCTGGAAGGGCCTTCACAAGGTCACCTAGTCCAGACCCCTGGTCAAGACAGGACAACCTACCTCACCCATAATAGTCTTACCTTACCCTTAATAGAACCTTACCCTTACCTTGCCCTTAACGGTCTTCTGGTGTTTCAGATGTTGAGCTTGTCAGCAGAAATACAGCATAAACACAACAAACAATCATCTTCCCTTTCAAAGAATTGGTCACAGCCAGCAGGGTAGTATCTCTATAACCTACCTGAGATATTGGTGGTGATCTCAGTCAGTGCTGTCTGGCCAAAGCCCTTTCCAGTGCGTGCCCGAACAGAGAACAAGTAGGTGGTGCCTGGGTGCAGGTTGGAGAAGACATGGTACGTCTCATTGCGGAGCTTGGAGACAGTGCGCCGCGGGCCGGGCACATTGACCGCAGGGTCTGAAGACTCGATGCTCTGGTAGCTGATCTAAGACGACAGGAGAGGCCATCAGACAGGTGCTGGTCACGGTATGTGCAGCAGGCTGGTGCAAGTGACAAAGCCTGCACAGTGAGTTAATAGGGGGTGCAGACAGAAGTGATCATTTTTGCCCAATCTGGTTACAGAAAGCGGTCCATAGCCATGACCAAACAAGTGCATGGCTGCAGACAGCTTCAAAAATAGCCAATCGGGTGAAAATCTGAACCCTCATTGCACGAGGGGTCAGATGAAGATGTTGCAAAACAAAGCATCTTCTGTAACTTCTGTCTGCACTGCTGCCAGCCTGTCGCTGTTCTCAGAAAGCGGGGGAGGGGGGAGCAGAGGGAGCTCAGTCTGGGGGTTTTTTAGCCCCTGCTGCAGGGTGGGGTGGGTCCCCCCGAGATGGGACGCTCCAATGCACCCACCCCACATTCCAGCACTGGCTGGGGAACCTCTAGAACAAGCTCCCTCTCCTCCCTTCCCCTCTCCCATCCTGAAACAGGGACAGGTTGGGAGTGAGGAGGGCCTATTGCTAGGGGAAACCAGCTGCAGGCTCCAGCCAGCAACTAGATCTCCCCCCGGCACCTCCCCCCGCAAAAACCAACAGTGAACTTCTGTTTAGAAGATCGTTGCAACTCAGAACGCTTCCTGCAAAGCTCTTTCAGTTACAGCAGGGAGCTGCACTTCTGTCTGTGCCTCATGGAGGAGAGGAAAGTATGAGGCAGATGTGCAGGGTATGCAGGAGGGGGGTTCTGCCCTCTGGGTAGATGTGATAGAGTGGGTTGAGTGCCACCATATGTGACGTGGATGTGGGGGAGGTGTGGAAACAGTTTGGGTATGGGTTTGGTTTGAATATAAAAATAGGTGTTACCAATCTGTCAACAATGTTGGTATTTCAGATCTGATGCTTCAATAGCTTGGAGCATGAGACAGATCCAGCACTGTGCTACCATCCCAAATGCACACGTCACAGGTCTTCACCTTCTGGTTCAGGGATCCCACACAGGTCTGCCCAGGACCCTCAGCCCCAGCGTGCAGCCCCTGCCTCAATTGGTCCAGCCCTGGGACTCTGCTCAGTGCTGTCAATGCCCATCACATACAACCTATTCCTACATACACCTCTGTCACTAGCTCTTTCGCCTCTGCTTTGTTATTCCCACCTAAGGGCCTGCTCAAGCCAAGCAGTCTGTGGGATGGAAGCTCACTGGGATTCATTGGCAACGCGTAAGGGGTGCACGCGGGTGCATGTGCACCCCCTGAGATCAGCCGTGCACCCCCTGGAAACCCAGCCACGAAACAGGAAGTGTCAGCGGAAGTGCAGCCCCCTCCCCTGTCAGCAAGAGGCAGTGAGGAACCCCCCTGTAGGCGACCTGGTGCCCCCCAAGACTCAGGAGGCACCAGTCGCCCATGCTGGGATGTAAGATGAACTATCCCCCAACTCCTTTTTCACTTTAGATGTCAGAGAGGAGTTAAAGCTAACACACTCTGTGCAGCACAGAGACATCCGCCAGCCTCTCCAGAGCCTCCTGTTGAAATGGGTGATGCTGTCCTTTTTAAATACGAGTCCCAAGCAGGGCGTCTCATCTGAAAGCCATCGCAAAGTGATTGTAGGGACATTGAAGAGGAAGAGAGAAAGAGAGAGAGAGAGAATGAGACAGACTCCACCCTACGGTCGGCAAGAGGCAGGCTGGATCGCATGCTCCAAGTGACGGGCTTGAAGGTAGCGGCACCAATGTGGTTGCCCTTAATCTCCAAGATTAAACCCGGCATTTCCAGAATGAATGCTGAGTCCCCAGTCATCATCATTCCCCAGAAGCCGCAGTCCAGCCAGGAGCGCGGCAGCACAGGGAATGGAGATAGCAATCAGCTTTTCATTTGTCTGTTTCCTTGCTCTAATAATTTTGTTGATGTCAAAGAGGCTGAAGCAAAGGATGAAAAGCAGAGAGATAAGAAGGAGTCTTGCCTGGCTGCATTTGGGAGACATGGCGGAGCCCACACACACCAACATGCCCATTCAAGAAATGCACCAGTCACAATGTGACATTTTCTCTCCACATTGAAGTGAGCAGAAAGAGAGACAAAGCAAGTTTCTTCTTGTTGCCTTGCTGATAAAGGAATCAACTCTATCAGCTCTTTCAGTGTAGCCTGACCAACAAGGAGCAGGTCTTTTGGGTTCCCAGATGTTATAAGGCCTTTGGGACCTGCTACAGAAAAACAGCAGCTGGGAGAGCTAATACTCCTCAGCTTTTAAATGGTGTTTCCCCTTCTCACATGCATGCTTAACTGATGCCTCACTGTTGTCTTGAGAATTAACTGGGAACCATCCCCTGGGGAAACAGAGGCACTGGGAGATTTCAAAGCAAGTTTTCCTGTGCAGCTTCTCATTTTGTGCGCCTCATTTTTTGGCTGTCCAGTGGCACTGGGCTAGGCTGTCACTGTCAGAGATGTTAAGACCGCACAACTCCCAATGCCCTTTGAAGATCAGGCTCTGTATGTCTATAATTAGGTATCTTGAAAAGAACATACCCAACTACTGGATCTACAGGATGCAACTAGGACTATCCAGTAAATCAGTGGCAGAGACAAGATAATATCTTGGGTTATATTACTGTTATCATCATTACTTTTATTTAATAATTATTATTTTTGCTTTCTACCCAGTACATTTTAGGTCATATTTCCAAGGCTCAAGTAAAAGATATATAGTATGTTAACAAGGCCTGATACATTCAAGGGGTAGTCACTAAGTTATTGGTGTGTGCATCACACCTGGCCCCAGCAATTTTTTCCCATAGCATTTAGCAATGGCTTAAAGCAGAGCTGTCCAACTGGCACACAAGGCCTGCAAGGGGTTAAGTTAGCATCCCCAGGTTCCTGCCTGGCCACCACTCCTCAACTGCTCTGGTTGCAAGGGCAGCTGGAGTCCCCTGGCTTTCCCTCCCTCCTCCAGTTTCCACTGCCTGCCCCTGCAGGGGAGGTGGTGCATGGTATGGGGGGTTGAGGGGGAGAAGAGCATGTGGGGGCAGGGCACAGCACAGCAGTGTGTGTGGGGTGGGGGTGCATGAGCATAAGGTGCAGCCGTGGGACAGGAGTGAGGACAAATGGTGCAGCAGACAAGGAGAGAAGAAGGGGCCATCGAGTGGTTTGCAGCCCAGGAGGATCATGGCTCGCACTGCTACAGTCTGTGGGCATGCAGTCGCTGCTGGTGTGGCCCTTGGCTGCTTAGAAGTTGGACAGCCCTGGCTCAGAAAACATACCTCATACTGGGTGATGAGACCGTTAGGCTCCACTGGCTCTTCCCATTTCAGAAAGATCATGTCCTCCAAAGGAGTGAATGTGAGCGACTCTGAAGCAATGCCTCCGGGGACTAAAATAAAGAAAAGACAGACAGATAGGATTCAGCAGGGAAAGACAAGTCAGCTTCCCTGAGACACCTTCTGATCTCAGAAGAGTCCAAAAAAAAGCATAAAAAAACCACAGATGCATAATGATGCCCGTTCCTCCCAAACAGAGCCCAGCCACTGCCATACAAAAGACTGTATCCAATTCAATCCCCCAACCTCCGTAAAGGCCAAGAAATTCAGAGTTCAGGTTGTAAAGCCCTGTAGATCAATGCACCTGGTAACTGCAGAGTTTGTGGGAGCCGGGTAACTCCTTAACAAGGCATTTTTACTCAGCACAGCGAGAAGCCAGAAAGCAGCCACACAGACTGTCACCCCAGACCCCCAGCTGGTGTAAGGTGCCATAGCTCTAATGCCTTTCCTGGAAGTACACCCACTTACCTCTGTTCAGGATCTGGTCCTCAGGATTCCCAGACTAAAACACTCCTCAGCCAGTAGCAAATTCTTAGCACTCATTCACTGCTTGTGCCGGAAAGCTTGCAACTAAAGAATTTATTTTTTTTTGCAAAAATCTACTTGGTCTAATCAAAGAGATCACCTCTGCCATGAGTTCTGATTCCTTTTGCCTCTACCAATACGACTACAACCTAGATACCCAGCACTCGTTCAGAAACCTCTGGAGCCCAGGGGGGCTACATTGGACCTGCCTCAGTTCCTTGTGACAGCTGCAGGTCAGAAGTGTCAGAAGTCACTGGCTCTACCATCTCCTGCCAGCCCCAGATAGAGAGCATGGAGCTGCCACAGGGGGTGGGGAGGGGTCTGCCCAGAGAGCCTGGGAAAGACGGACCAGGGGTTTAGGACACCAACATGGGAGTTGGGAGACCCAGGTTTTATTTTTTTCTGCTGTGCCACAGACCCCCTGTGCAGCCACGGGCAGGTCGTGGGCTCTTTGTGCCCATAGTCTCCACCTGTAAGACAGGCACAGCAGTACTGTCCTTGCTCACAGGGGTGCCCTGAGGCTAAATATATCAAAGGCTGTTATCAGCTAAAATGCTGCAGTGATGGGGCTGTGCACGTACCTCGACAAAAGTTACAAAGGGGCCATTGTGGTTTCAGGGTTGTTCTGGAGTTCATCAATAAACAAAGGGGGATGTAAAAGCCAAGGATCTGCTCTGACACCACTGAATACCTCTCTATTTCCTGCTTCTGAGTCAAGCCCCTACCTCAGTTCATCCAAAGGTAATTAAACATTACAGCCATTGGGATCCACAAGACTGTGCTAAAGAAGGAAATATCAGACTGAAGCTCTGACAAGTGCTTCCCCACTGCCCTCTCCCAGCTGATGATCTGCTGCTCCCTGCAGAGAGGAGATAGGAAGAGGATACTCTCTTCCCATACCACCTTACAGTAATGCCTTGAGCTCTGCCAACTCTCACCAGCTGGCACTTGTAGCTTTGAGAACAGAATGCAGCGTCCAGACTGACCTCCTTACCCAGCTTCACACCTGACGGGTCATGAGACCCTGGGCAAATCATCTGACCCCTTAAGACTTTCATATGACCATCAGAGAAATGGGGCTAATAATCCTAGTTCACAGGGCTGCTCTGGGGCACAGTTAAGGAATGTCTGTGCAGAGCTTTGGGATCCTTGGATAATGTTTCTGTCTGGACCTACAGAAACCCTGCACTGCCACGCCATGGCACAGAGCACAGAGAGCAGCCTCTGGAAAGTAGAAACAGAGCTTTCCTTTTCCACCCATCTAGAGCACAGGGCAGATTTACTGACATATGGATAAATGCTCAGACCTCTCCCCCCACCCCTCGTTCTTGCATTGGAGGTAATAAACCTCATGTCCACAGTAAGGCAAGGGAGGCAAAAGCAGAACCTGATAAAGTTTAACAGCCCAAAGAAAGAAAAAAAACCATTTCCCGAATCTCCCTGCGTAATCTTGTGCATTCTGGCCTGATTGCTTCAACAGGAGCTCTCAATTCACCATAAACCGGCACTCAAACCAACCCACGGATGTTGAATCTGTTGGCTATTTCTGCTCGTATATATTTTATTGGGGCATCTTAATTGCATTCTGTTGAATACAGTCAGCCCACCACTTTGGAAAAGCACAACGGTAAAGAGAGAGACACAGGTGCTGGTTGGATTCACAAGCAGAATAGTCATGACGAGTGCGCTAAGGGAGAGCACGTTTGGAATAGCCCGGCTTTGGATGCTTGCCCAAACATGGTCTGCAAAACACAGCAGAGGATCTGAGGAAAACAGGCATTTCTGCCACACTTAGATGTTCCTACCTGGAATTAAAAGGAAGGGTGGAAATGCAGAAGGTATCAATTAAGCTCTGCAAAGGAGTAATTTGTATTACATGACCAGCTGGTCACCACTGGGCTCACCCTTTGTGTTCTTTGCTGCACAGACCCAAGCACAGTGAAGGGCAGCCTGTGCTGCAAAGTGCTTACCATCTAATAGACAAAGAGTGAAGGAGGGAAATGACTAGTCCGTGGTCTTGCCACAGAGAGAAAATGAAGCCCAGGTGTCCTGACCAGCACTAACGCACTAGCCTGCTCTACATTTCCCAAAAGGTAAAGGCTCTAGCACAGGAGGCAATAAACCTCATGTCCTTGTAGGCGAGGGAGGCAAGAGCACTAATCCATATTAGAGACTGAGACTAGAGCCCAGGGAAGGGGCAGGTTCTCCTTATCCAGGCCTCTCTGCCCCACCTGTGATGAGATCATGCCAAATCCCTGCTGAAGTCCAGGCCATCACTTTACTTTGCCTCACTTGCTCCAGCACTCACTGCTGCATGTCAGACTATACTGAGATGCCATCCAGTCAGCCAAAAGCTGCTATTCATGGGACTGGGGTGGACTACGGCCTTAGATAATAGTACGTGCTGCCAAGTACCGACTTTTCAGCTCCGTCTACTCTCCTCAGGTATGCTAGGCTCAGCTCCCTCTACCTCCCTGGTTCCCTAATGCTGGTGGTCTCATGCTCTTCAGTGGTCTCAACTAGAAAGGCTGCACAGTGCAGCCAAGATGTACCTTTGTATCCCCGCCTCTTGTGGTTCTGAACCTTAATCTTTGGGACATTGCTCCTACCTGGTTAAGAGGCAGGAAAAGCCTGCTCCAAACCAAGTCACTCGGGGCCAGCCCTGTAACCAGCCTAACCAGCCCCAGACCTACTCTCTGGGTCTGCCTGGGACACATTTAACAAGGTCCCCTTCCCATCTCCAAAACCTGCCCCTCCTCCCTTGGTGCTCTGTGCTTCACTTGAACAGAGAACATCCTCTCACCCCACCCCACAACCCCTTCATCCAGCACCAAAATATCCAGCTCTGAAAAGGCCTCAGGCCAGAATGTATCATCATTTTTACAATAGCGTTGACTCAAACACACAGCAAGGCAAAACAGACACCGACCCAGGCTGCAAGTGCTCTGGAGTGAGTCACAGTAGCAATGACAGAGCGTGGCCCCCTCCCAACAACAGAAGCATCAGACGGTGCAAGCAGAAGAGAGACCGGCCCCTTTCATCTCCGCTGCCACCCACCTCGGGGCGGGGGGAAGCTGGCTACGGATCTCAACAGGAGCAGTTAGGCAAGTGCTGAAAATCCTAGCCCTACGTAACATCCACACCTATAAACCAGGGACTTAAGCTTCCTGGTGACCTGACTGCTGCACCCTCCCATACTGCCAGGGCAGACAGAATCTCACATAAGCTATTGTTGGAAAGGACCTCTTCGATTACAGCCCTCACCGGCTCATCTTCGGAAACTGAACCTGTGGATCTGAAAGCCACAAGCCTCTACGGTTGGAGCTAAATGGACAGACCCAGTTGCCTAAAACCAGCCGTGGACTCACAACGTTGTCTGCAGGAGCCAGCCACTAGAGGAGGACAGAGCCCCGTGGTCGTAGCGTGGGTACGTGTGTATTCCACCAAGTGACAGTCCCCTTCACTCTCACAAGCCTGGAGACTGTGCTGAGTGCTGCCCTGATACTTACTATAAAAGCCTTGGGTAGCATCTAATCTGCGAACAATCTGGCAGGTTTGGTGTGGCAGAGCCATTCCCTCTAATTAACAACAACAATAATAATAATAACCACAAACAATAACAACAGTTGAAGACACTAGGATCAATATGCACTCATTGAGCGTGCATCTTTTTTCATCCCCCAACCCAAGGTTGTTATTAAGGAGGACAGAACAGGCAATTGCTTTGCAAAGATCACTATTCATGAGCAGTATCATCTGCTACAAGCTTTAATGCTTGAAAAATGCACCCTCTAATTTCAGGCAGAGGGAGCAATTATACCCACTTAAAAAAAGCTAAACGCTATGCACAGGGGCTGAGCTGATGAAATAACAGCTAGGATGAAAAGTCCAAAGACATTATTAACAGCCATTAGCTGGGCCTTCCTGAAACTGCCTACTTGGAAATAGGCTTTTTAGTTTTACATGCGATACAGGCTGCATTGAAACCATTGCTATTTGTTTTGGGCTCAAAACATCTTTGTTAATTCTACAGTTTGGGATCCTGGGGGACTGAGTCAAATACAAGTCTTACCCTCATGTTTCATTTTGTGCATGAAGGGCCAAGGAGGAAATTACTTGGGTCAAAAGCCCTAAGGGTTGCCCAGTTCAGTGCTGAATGGGCATTTTCAGGGTTTCAGTACAACACTAACTTTTCCAAGACTCACTGAAAACTCAACTCAGGTTTGCTCAAAACAGGTTGCAAACCCTGGCTAGAGATGTACCTTTGTAGCAAAAGCAGGTGACTTGCTTTCATGCACTGTTTCCTCTTTTCTCCAGGAGCGGCTTGGACTTTGGTCAAATCCATCTGTTATCTACAATGTCTCCAAAAGGTGCTCAGCCTGTATGTAGCACCTTCACAAGCAGTTCACAAGCAGTTTGTTGCACGTGTTCAATGTTTGAGCTATTCTGATTAATTCCAAATGGACGTGAAGGTGATATGGAAGTGCTCCCAGCCCTTGGCTGGATCAAGGCAACTCAGAGTCAAGAGTGCAGTGAGGCCACCATTCAGAAACGAACTTGAGCATATACCTAATTTTATGCCCCCAGGTAACTGCATTGAATCAATAAAAATTAGGCAAATGCTTAGTGCCACGATGCTTCAAGGCCTGAGAGAGACTGCAAGGTCAAAATGTGTTTCTCATGAACACCATTCATTTTCGTGAACATCCCTGCCAGAGAAGTCTCCAGATGGAATACCCACCACAAGCAAATGCAATAGCGGTGCGGAGGCAGGGGACGGGAATTCAGTTCCTCATTCAAATAAACAGCCGTGGACAATTTTTTTGCAGCCTTTGCTCAGATCTAATTACACGGCCATAGGAGAGGGATCGCCTGGCGTGCTGCTCCCACCATGCAAATACACAATTTCCACTTGATTTACAAGTTAATTTAATCAGGGGTGCTGTGTCCTACACATGTATGCAAGACACTTATTAAATTCATGGAGCATTATGGAAACCTTTGGGGCAGAGAGAGAAAGAGATATATTTTTTCTCCTCCTGGAAACAAATGCAGAGAATTTATCTGCAAATTGAAACCATGACCAACACTATGCAAATGTTCCATTTAATTACAAGTGTTAGCAATGCACCTGATGTTTCACAGCAAAAGAGGCTTCAGCACAAACTTTCCAGCACGCTCCCATTGCCCATTAGGCAAGACATAATCCTCAGTGGCAGCCTGGAACTGATTACTACGTTGCCCTTCTATAACATCTTCTCTCTCTCTCTGAAGCTATCGAAGCATTTTAGTGACCAAACAATCTTCACCACACCCTATGAGGGGTGTTCAGAAGCACAGTAACTATGCAGAGACAGACATTATTCATTATTATTTGTACTGCAGCAGTGTCTAAGAGGCCCCGAGATAATACAGGTCCCCGTTGTGCTGGGCACTTTACAGAAAGGGGGATATGATTGGGATTAGATTATGATGATCACTATAAATTACTTCTCAGTGATCATGAACCAATCTAATAACAGTCAACACATATACAAGTGTTTCTGTCCACAAAATCTGCAAGCACATTATAGGAGGTCAGCATTGCTACTCCCCATTGTACAGACGGGGAAGAGAATCTCAGATAGGGGGACTGATCTGCCCCAAACTAGACAGCAGGTCACTGGTAGGGCCAGGGTAAACCCGGGTTTCTTTCCATCCAAGCCCTATCCCCAAAAGGATGCTGCCATTCAAATTAGGCCCCAATTTTACAGCAGACCTCAAATGGCCAGATGCTTCTGAACATGCTTGGGCAGGCAGGGATGAAGTCAGGAAGGCCAAAGCGCAATTGGAGTTGCAGCTAGCAAGGGATGTGAAGGATACCAAGAAGGGTTTCTATAATATAAGTATGACGGTCGCAAAAGGAGGATCAGGGAAAGCGTGGGTACTTTACTGAATGGGGGAGGCAACCTAGTGACAGAGGATGCAGAAAAGGCTAAAGTGCTCAGTGTCTTTTTCACCTCAGCCTCCTCCACAGGCAAGGTCAGCTTCCCAGACTACTGCACCTGGCAGCACAGTTTGGGGAGGAGCTGAGCAGCCAACAGTGGTGAAAAAACAGGTTAGGGACTATTTAGGAAAGCTGGACACACACAAATCTCTGGGGCCAGGTGGGATGCAACCAAGGGTGCTGAGGGAGTTGGTTGATGTGATTGCAGAGCCACTGGCCATTATCTTTGAAAACTCATGGTGACCAGGAGAGGTCCCAGATGATTGGAAAAGAGCAAACATAGTGCCCATATTTAAGAAAGGAAAACAGGAGGCTCCAAGGAACTACAAAGCAGTCAGCCTCACCTCAGTCCCTGGAAAAATCATGGAGAAGATCCTCAAGGAATCCATTTTTAAGCAGTTGGAAGAGAAGAAGGTGATTAGGAATAGTCAGCATGGATTCACCAAGGGCAAGTCATGCCTGACCACCCTGATTGCCTTCTATGATGAGAAGACTGGCTCTGGGGGCACGGAGAGAGCAATAGATGTGGTATACCTTGATTATAGCAAGTCTTTTGATACAGTCTCTCACAACAGTGTCACAGGCAAACTAAGGAAGTACGATCTGGATGAATGGACTGTAAGGTGGATAGAAAATTGGCTGGAGCATCAGGCTCAGAGAGTAGTAATCAATGGCTTGATGTCTACTTGGCAGCCGGTATCAAGTGGAGTGCCCCAGGGGTCGGTCCTGGGGCCAGTTTTGTTCAATGTCTTCATTATGACCTGGAAGCTGGCATAGAGCGCACCCTCACCAAGTCTGCAGATGACACCAAGCTGGGTGGAGTAGTAGATATGCTGGAGGGAAGGGCTAGGATTTGGAGTGACCTAGACAAATTGGATGATTAGGCCAAAAGAAATCTTATGAGGTTCAACAAGGATAAGTGCAAAGTCCTGCACTTAGGATGGAGCAATCCCATGCACCGGCACAGGCTGGGGGATGACTGGCTGGGCAGCAGCTCTGCAGAAAAGGACCTGGGGGTTACAGTGGACAATACGCTGAATATGAGCCAACAGTGTGCACTTGTTGCCAAAAAGGCCAATGGCATCCTGGGCTGCATTGGTAGGTGTGTTGCCAGGAAGTCAAGGGAAGTGATTATACCCCTCTATTCAGCACTGGTGAGGCCACATCTGGAGTACTGTATTCAGTTTTGGGCCCCCATTACAGAAAGGATGTGGACAGATTGAAGAGAGTCCAGCAGAGGGCAACAAAAATGGTGAGGAGGTTGGGGGACATGACTTCTGAGGAGAGGCTGAAGAAACTGGGTTTATTTAGTCTAGAGAAGAGAAGACTGAGGGGGGGGTTTAATAGCAGCCTTCAACTACCTGAAGGGAGGTTCAGAAGAGGATGGAGCTGGACTGTTCTCAATGGGGGAAGATGACGGAACAAGGAGCAATGGTCTCAAGTTGCAGCAGCGGAAGTTTAGGTTAGATATTAGGAAGAATTTTCTCGCTAGGAGGGTAGTAAAATGCTGGAACAGGTTACCCAGAGAGGTGGTGGAAGCTCCACCCTTGGAGGTTTTTAAGACCCAGCTAGACAAAGCCTTGGTTGGGATGATCTAGTTGGGGTGGTCATGCTTTGAGCAAGGATTAGACTAGATAGCCTCCTGAGGTCCCTTCCAACCCTCATTTTCTATGATTCTAACATGGGGGATGGGCTCCAGAGGGGCAGTATCAAGTCTGAGTCTAGAAGCAGACTTGAGCACAGCACACGTCTCCCTTGCTGGTACACTCACTTTTGGCTGCTTAGAAACAGCAGTGCGTGTGCACCCACAAGCATGCACCGAAACATAAACCAGAGCAGAAAACTTAAAAGAAAACAATCCCAGCCTTACCAGCCCCCATGGTACCAGGGCTGCCCAAGAGCTCTGCAAGTTCATACATTCTCATTACATGAATAGCAAGGCTGTCCAGAGTTGAAGCAGTGCTGACGAGACGTTTTGGAAGGGATAGAATATCTCACACTTCAGGGCTTACCCCTGGTGCTCTGCATAGAGGCTTGCCTCGGGGATAGTCTGCTCCCCCAGGGCGACTTTCACCTCCCACTGAGGCTGGCCACTGTCACAGACAGGAGGCCACAGCAGACGGAGCCTGGGTCTCATCCCATCTGGTCATGCCTACACTCTGCAAAGCAGCAGGATTTGCTGCGATCCAGTCCTGATGTGAAATAGCAGAGAGAACAAGCACGGGGTAAGGGCCGACTCCCCGATGGCTCCAATAAACAAGTTCACTCTCCCTGTAACGGGAGCTCTAGGATAAAGCTGCCCTTGCCGCGCCATCCCACGGTGCCTGCTTTTGACTGCTTGCAAGTCGTATCAGCAGCCGAGCAGCAGCTGATAGAAGCCTTGTTTCTGGCATGAATTGAAAGCGCATGTTTTTCTTTAATATTTCTCTGAAGCCTGGCAGTGGATTTTTAGTGCTAACAAAGAAGGAATGCTGATAGCCCCGGCTCAGTCCTCCTCCCACAGCTCCACCATCGCTCCTCCTTTCTGATATGCAGTGCTCTCTGATACATCATCCCGAGCTCCGCACAGCTTGGCTAATGCACCTCAGTCCCAACCTGCGACACCCCCCGCTATTCCAGTCCAGAGCCCACACCCAGTTATGCTGATGCCCTCTTATCCACCCAGCTATTCTGGGTTGGGGACCTTCCCACAGCTCTGCTCGTGCCCCTCAGTCCTGCCCTGTAACCCCGTCACTGTTCCAGCCAGGACCTACTGTTCAGAGCCTACTGAATGAGTGTCACTGCTTGGCAAGCCAGATAAATCAAACAGCCACCTAGAACAATGTGGCTTGCGACTATAAAAACAAAAAGGAGCAGGAAGAAAGGAAACCTCATTTCACATGTGAGACAAGACTGATTTTGAACTCAAGTCTCCAGAGGCAAAAAGCATTCAGTTCTACCCTGCTGCTTAGGCACTGAGTTAGTAATGTGCAACTATTACTGCTGCTGACATTTTGTATAAACATCTGAACACAGCAGTTTAAGTGAACTCCAGTGATTTCTTCACTAATGTGTACAGTACACCTCAGCACGTAGAGAAAGTGTGTGTGTTATGGGGGGTGTTTTATTCTTCTGCTGCTCATATCTTTAAGAGGTTTTCATTCTACAGTAATAGAGGGGGGATTTATGCTTTTGTTGTGCCAAAACTGAATCCTTTGAAGAGCCTTTTTTTTTTCCTCCTTAAACATTTTAAATAAAGCAACACACATGCATGACTGTGACTGTTCCTAAGTAGAGAATGATTTGCTCTCCTCAGTAGTTTACCGCTAATTACACAACTTTTTTATGCTTCTGTGGCAGAAAATGTTCCAAGTCCTTCTGGTTCACACTAGCTGTAGGGAAGTGTTTACACACGTGAAAGCATATCTGTGAATATATGCATGTAAGTGTGCGTGTGCCCACATATACATGTGATCATGGATTGAGAGGTGTGTAGATGCATTCACATGCATCAAAGAGTGCATGTGTGCATGAACGAGTGTGCATATGCATAGCCTTGTGTGTCTGAAGGTGGGGGCATTTTGTGTATGTGGATGTACACATCTGTGTGTTTGAGCACATGTGCAAGAATCAACAAAAGCTCCAATTGATGCTGCTGCTATTGCCTTGTTTCAGCAATTCCTCTAAAGACCACCAAAGCTAGGTCCCCTCCCTTTCTGTAGACAGGATCCACTATTTCCAGGCTTTGCATGGTAGTAGATTCCCACAACTCACACGCTGACACTTGAACAACAGTTTGAGGATCAACAAACCAGTGCTCCCTGCTGCTCGCCTCCCAAGCACACACAGAGAAGAGAGCAGGGAAGGAGGAGTCTTGAATCAATACCACTCAAGTCTTGGATCTTGGGGACAGTGTGTGCAAGCAGAAATGAAAGCATCCCCTTCTGCATCTAGCCCTAGGAATCCTCCTATATGCCTTGAGAAGTGCTCTGGCCACCAGCGCTCTGCCTGCTAATGAGCCGTTCCATCTCATAATGGAGACGCTTCATCACTTAACGTCCTGGAATAACCTCAGAGGGGACAGAACAGAGAGGTGCTGCCATTTCCCCCGCTTTGTCATTGATCTCTGTGTGAAGGGGATATGTTGGAAGGTTGTGGGGGGCCTGGCTTGCACCACCTTTGCCTGCAACTTGCCCCTGATGTACAGCCAGTTTCATGGTAAAACAGGAACCGACTGGGAGGTGGAAGTTAGAGGATTCCCGTGCACAGAGGCAAGGCTGCTCCTGTCAGCAATTGGGGTAGGATGCCAGGAAAGGCAACCCTTCCTCTCCTTCCAGTTGCCCTGACTGTGCTAGATCTAGAGGCTGTATTTACCAATCCAGGACATATTTGGGAATATGAGGTGGGCAAATGCATTTTGGACAGAGTAACTACTGACCCAACCTGCATTGGAACCATTTCAGAAGCTGGGAGACATTTGGTCTTCACTTCGTATATGAAAGAAGCATCTAAACCAGTGGTTTGCAGCCTTTTGGACTCAAGGCACCCCTCACTGGACTCAAGGCCCCCTCAACGTAAGTTTTATGAATTGCATGGCACCCAATTAAAAAAATTAATGTATATATTACAGTGCTTACCTCCATGCAAAGGGGCTGCATAGTGGGGGTGGGAGATCAGCCAGGCAGGGACAAGTCTGAGCCTGCATTCATCTGCTTAACTCCTCACATGTCATGGCACCCTTCTAATGATCTTGGGGCACCACAGGGTGCTATGGCACCCTGGTTGAGAATCACTGGTCTAAACCAACACCCGAGGTCCAAACAGTCCCAGGTTCAGATCCAAATCCAAACTATACAGCTGGGTCCTCCATACAGACTCTCAGCAACTTATGACCTTCAAGTACTACTTGGTATCAGGGATAGCTCCATTGGTTAGTGGCAGCAGTAGGATATAATCTTCCAGTGGCTAGCCATTAGGGACGGCAATGCACAAGTCACTAATATATTAAAATAAAACTTTTGCTTTGCAAAAACATTTGCAAGAACATTGGCTTAGCAACTGGTGTCAGGAGCAGGGTTTTTCTCAGCTCTGGCAATGAAAGGAGACAACCGGTTTTTATTCAAAAGAGCTCCAACAGGGGAGTGACCTTCCCGTCCCTTTTCCAACTGAGTTTCCAACCTTTTTTTTCCTAAATCCCCTCTTTGTTCTTTTCCACTATGTACCTAGCAATTTCTTTTCCGATGACTCATCTAGGAGCATCCAGCTTTCTGCAGCAATACACAAACAGACTATGCAAATCAAGTTTGCTTGCTTCATGTCAAAAAAGGCAAAATAAAACACAATCAAGGGTCCTATTATTCATGAATTTTCACTACTTTCATTAATTGCACAGACAGTTGCTCATTAAAGACTTCCCATATATTTTTTAATAAGAACCTTATGTCGGTCTCAGACTCAAAGGACTGGACAGCTACGCAAGGCAAGAATTAAAACTAATTCTCTCCAGTTTCCGTTGTTAAAAGTTTGCATGATAGAGCTATTTGGAAATTAGCTTTGTGAGAAGCATCGAGGGATTCCATGTTTATTGCATCTCAGTCTCTCCAGAGCCTATGTGCCCAGTTTACATTATTATTATTTTTGCTTCTAATTATTCACATCATGATCATGACTAGAGGCTGTAATAGTCCCATGAAGATATATACTGGGCAGGTACATAGTAAGAGAAGCCCCCTTTATCTAAGAGTTTGCAGTTCAGAAAGACAGAAGGAAACAAAAAGGTCCCACAGCAGACAAGAGTGAAATCCAAATCTCCTGAGTCCTGGTGCACTGGCTCTGCCTCCTCATGTTCTTCATGTGGTTTTCTTTTCTTTTTGTTTGTTAAAGAAAAGCTACTAGGTGTGCAACCTCAGCCAAACTGGATGAATACCTTCTCATGCATCATCCCCAGCAAGGGCAATTCTGAACTAGGCTCCCAAGCACACCTGTACCACTCCGCCAAAAAAATTGGGCCAAATTCATCCCACTAAAACTAGTGCAGTTAAAGGAGGAAGGAATTTGGTCCCCTGCCTGCGCTGCTGACCCTGGACTTCAGCACTTGGATGATGATGCCTGGGCCAGACCAGAATCCAGCTCACCCTCCCAGAGCTTTGGCAGGCTCTGAGCAGCTCCCAAGAGGAAAAGGCACTGAAGACTTTGATTAGTCACTGTGGGTTAAATCCACAAAGGGGATTTGATTTAGGTACATGGCTGCCGTTACAGAATCATCTTCCCTGAGCTGTGTGCTGATACACCCTACCCTGTGCATGTGAGAGTTTGATGCTTTGAAAAAGATTCATGGTAGCCAGCTCAGTGAGTGGGTGCAGTCAACCAATATATCCAATAGGAAACACTGGGGATAGGGAAATGTCTTAAGTCCTGCCTCTCTTCAGGATTTAGGCACTGGGCTCAGGGCTATAAGGAGGCATCTACATCTAGGCATACGTTTTGAGCAGCACCATGTTGAACCAAGGCAACCAAAATGGACTTAAGCACCTAACTCCTTTCATGGATTTAGTCCTATAGGCTGCTTGTACATGCCACGGTGGTTTACTTTGGCGTAACTCTCCCTAAATTGAAGCGGTGAGTTTTTAAAAACCCCATTTCAATTTAAACCGATGTAAACCCCTGTGAGGGCAAGCTGCCAGTGGGCTGAGCAGTCCCTGAGCTGCGGGGAGGGCCTCCGCAGCAGCAGCAGCACCCCCCAGTGACACCCGCTTGAAGGCACCCAGCCCAGGCAGTCCCGGGGGGGGCACCGCAGCCACGGAGGGAAGCACCAGGCCCCCCGCAGCCGCAGTGTTGTATCAGTGTCCCCAGGCTGAAAAATGGTGGTGGGGCACTTTGAACTAAAGCTCGTTGAGAGTACGAGAGCACTTTTTTACACAAGCACTTTCTAGAGTAAAGCTGTACTTTTAAAATAATAGCAGAAGGTGATTTTAACTGGAAAAAAAATAGCAGTTCTTTCAAAATGATGAAGTTGTAATGTACGTACCAGGTGAGTTTTAGTTTCAAAGAAAACAAAAGAGCTTTATGCACAATCATTAGCCAATTTAGATAAACTGAATAGATCTGTAAGCGAGACAAACCCACATGTACAATTTACAATATATCCATACTCAGGGAGAATTATTGATCCCTTGAGAGGCAGAATGCGTATATTGTATCAAGTTGAATTCAAGAGGGAAGAAAAAAGCCTAGTTAATCAATGTATAGTGAAAAACAGCTGGAGTGATTACAGTATAGCAAGAAAACAGCTGGAGCTACTGTATTACCGTACAATAAGAAAACAGCTGGAGTAATCATAGCACACTAAAACACAGCTGGAGCAATTACAGTTAAAAAATAAACCATTGGGAGTGTCAAGTTGGGTGCACCAACGTCAGGCAGGTTCACGCGAGGGCTTAGAGAAAGGCTCTCAAGGACTGAGGTAAGTGAAAAAAAGGTTGGTCCTCACTCTTACGTTAAGCTAGAAAAATAAAGCTCAAAAGCTCTGGGTTCAAATCATTGCTCTGCCATTGAAGCTGTGACTGCATGCAAATTAAACCCACTATTATCAGCCACACAGTCAAATCCCTAGTGATTACCAGCTTTTCCAGGTGAATTGCTAACTCTTGATGCTGAGAACTGTCTCAGAGATTAATTACCTTGTAACCTCTTGCTGTAAGCTCTTACCATTCAGCTGCAATGTTCAACACTGTTCAGCAATCAGGTCATTGCTTTGTGATTACGCTGAACTTACTCTATTCTTACTTAGTCAACTCAGTGGTACTTGACAGGTGAACTTCAGAAGGCCTGGGATCAGAGGGGCACACAATGCCAGGATGCGCCTTCTTCTAACTCCATCTGTGCTGCACTTCACCTGGGGCCTTTCCCTA
>NW_005842009.1:1927342-1940625 GCF_000455745.1 Alligator sinensis
GAGCCCATGTTCCTGTAAATCCTTTCACAGGACTAAACAGGGCCCACCATGCAACTGCAGAAGTAACCAGGACCGTGCAGCAAGTGCTCTCAGGAATGTCACATGGGCTGCCCTACTGTCCCCTGCCCTACACGGTTTTTTATGTCCTGCTCTCCTAAGCACAACGCTCTCCACCTGCACAGTACAGAAGGGGGGTCTCATACAACAGAAACCATCATTCATGCAGTGAATGCCGGCAGCATGCTGCCAGTGAAGATAGCGAAGTAGCCCTTTCAGACATCTGAGTTATTACAGTGTGTGTGGGAGATGATAATTGGGTAGCGAGAAGGGAGTTGGTATATTATAAGCATAATGAGTCATTAGTGGAAGTTACCTTACGCAGACTCTCCTGGGACAGTACATCTCCTGTGGCTGGCACCTGAAATACTGTACCAGTTCCACTTCATTAGAACACAGTTGTCTTGTATTTCATGTCACGTTATCTAGATCTTCAGAGCTCAAAATTAACTTTGTAGGGCCACGCTGTCCTGCTAATCCCTGCCCAGCGCAGCATGCAAGAGAAGGAAAATGTATGCTGGATGTCAGCAGAGGCTTCCTGATCTATTAAGCTGTGTTGCAGGGAAGTGGCAGAAACCCAGCCATGTGGGGCATTTAAAAGCGGACCAGGCAAAGCACTGGAGAATACAGTGCAGGAACCTAGGGAGAAGCCCTGGCCATATTAAAGTCAGTGGTAAAACAGGATTACATTCCTCCTTTCTTCCAGTAGGCAGAGGTTCGGGGATGTTCAACATCAGGGTTATCCAACTTCTGAGTGGTCACGGACCACAACATGTACAAGAATGGTGGCATACAGCGGAAGCTGGAAGAGGGAGGGAAAGACTTGAGACCACGGCAGCCTGGGGAAGAGCATGGTGGCAGTAGTAGGAGCAGGCAAGATAACAGTCAGTGGGAGAGGTGCCCGGATCCATGGGGGTCAGCAAAGGGAGCAGAGGAAAGGCATCGGAGCCTGCACAATGCCAGTTAGACAGCCCTGATCTACATCACGGAGACTCAATGTAGCCCTCAACCATACTGCTAAATAGGACGGAGGTCCCAGCTAGATCCTGGCTGTATGGGGGCCAGGAAGCAGAGATTCTACCATGGGACAGCTTGACTGCTACTGGTTACAACCACCTGCTGCGAGTGGAAAGTTTGTCTAATGTTCGCTATAACCCAGCACTCCAGAAAAGCCCCAATACGGGAATGAGGACTTCTCGGGAGACCAAGACTAATTATGTCAAACACATAAGGCAAGGCTATCCAGGGGCACAGATAGGTCCAGAACTCCAGTACAGCCTGGTGTTTTGAGCCAGAGGCTTTGCAAAGAGGGTCTGGTTGTCGTTCAGGTTGCAACATCTTTGTGGACAACCACTACCCAAGCCATAGCTCTGTGCTGCCCAGAGGGAGCGGGAGGGGAAAAGGCTGTTTTGTCATAAGCTTTGAGCAGCGGAGCAGGCATGTTTCACGTCCCCATTTGTTGCAAATACCACTGCTAAAAAAAACCACGAGCTACAGGAGAGTAGGAGCAGTGTTAGCATGGTCCACTCAGTTAGGTCTCTGGTGATCCAGATCAGCAGAACCTGAGGAACTTGTTATAAGTGCTCTGAGGACGGGGTGTGAAGACGGGAAGAACAGATACCACCTTCATGCATGCCTCCCACTGGGTGATTAATGGCACCTTTTTGTCAGAAGTGACCCGCTTTCTTGGAAATGTGGTTGTGACGGATGCTGGATAAACAGCATGGTGAACCTCAGGGTCATGTCTGGCTTGGGACAGGGCCAGGAATGACAGGAGAGAAACTGCACAGATGCTTTGAGGGAAAACAGATAACAAACAGCCCAGGCCTGCTGCTCTCTCATCAACATGCGCGTGTCATCCAGAGAAGAGTGGGGAGCTCATTCAGATGGTGCAAAACTGCACATACGTGCACTTATTCCAGGCAGAAATAATCAGGAGACTAAACAAAGCCAATATCAGAGGCAGGTTGACCTCTGGCTCTTTATCGCTGTTAATAACTACTTCACAGAGGCATTGCAAGGCTTAATTAATCACTGCTTAAGATCCTCAGATGAAAGACACTACCTAAGTGCGAGGTATTAATTATTTTAATTATTATTGTTGTTGTAAGGCTTTGATTCCATAACAACAGATGAACAAAGAACGGGAACATCTTTTGCTGAGGAAAATTCTAGTTGACAAAGGTAAATGCTACAAAAATAGAAATCCCGCTGCAGAATTAAAACTGCTGCCTGGCACGTGAGTTCAGGGAAGGTGGGAATCTAGGGAAGGATGGAGGTCTCAGCCCTGCCAGTCTATGAGAGCCATAGAGAAACTAGTTATGTTCCTACACAAGTAAGGACAGAAGCTAATCCTAAATCAGGTTAAGTGCTAGATAAAGCCCTCTGCTCTGACCTCTCAGGCTCCTGTGCTCTGCATGCAGCTGCCTTACCTGAAAGTACGCCAAGCCAAAAGAACTAGGATTGCAGCGGAGTGGATACGTCTGAGCCAATATATGATGCTGGTCTTCCTAGCAAGGTGCTTAGCTATGGATTCCCCTCCCAGGCTTTGCTCCCACTACGAGGCACGGTAAACTAGAAGCCGCTCAGCAGCACACTCACAAATGCTAAATCAGGCTCCACCATGTACCCATCTCTCATAGTGTTTTTATACCTTGTGTGTGAAGGCCCAAACCCCACGGGCCAGCTCCTCCCCACTTAAAACAGAAATAAAACATTTACACTGGATAAACAGGTGAAGAATTGAAGCAGGGCTTGGTGCTCCTGCTACTTTAAAAGAAGGCAGACTGCAGGTGGAAATCTGCAGGTGCTGCAGGAGGCAATCAGGGGTCACACAACTCAAAAGGGGACTGGGCTACCAGGATATAAGCCCAGGGCCTGAGCTGGGGCAGTGGTCTGATCCTGGCAGCCAAGATGTCAAGAACTCCTGAACAGCAGGGCTACACTGAAGCCAGGCTCCTGGCAAACACCTAAGCTGGGCAAAGGAGACTGGTGGTCTGGGGACTGAGACAAGGGACATAGGTGGTCTAAGCTGCCCCAGGATTAGGGTCAAGAACCAAAAGACAGGGGCCAAGGCCAAAGAGTAGGACCACAGCTGAAGGGCCATGACAGCAACAAGAATCAGGGACCTAGAGCCCACAAGGGATGAGAGGCAGAGTCAGCAACTTGTAACCCAGGAGGCTTAGCAGGGCCAGGAGGGGCCAAAGGTCAAGGGAGGACCACTGCCAGAGACCAAAGGGTCAGAGGCCCGCAGCCCAAAGTAGGGTGGAGTCAGACCTAGGGGCCCAGTGCCTCAGAAAAGGCAGGATCCAAGTCAGAGACCCAAGGGTGCATCTGGGAGTAACCAAGGTGGGTGAAATGCCCAGATATGTGTAGAGAGAGACAGCTCAATAGCAAATAGTGACATCTGCAAGGCATGGGCATGGTATAAGGGGTGGTTGCAGCTTTGTAATTAGACCTTAAGGCAGAAAACAGAGAGACACGAGCTCAGGAACATGAGCTCAAGCTTGGGAAGCAACAGGGCAGCCTCCCTTTATCTAAAAGATAAAATACATCAAGGCATGGCAGGCGAGTGAAGGGGGAATTACCCAGAAACAGTGAAGTTGATAAGGGCCAAGGAGACTCCAGGGGCACCATGGCCATCGCTGAACTTGAACCCAGTTACAAGTTCACCATGGTCATCTCTGAACTTGAACCCAGTTTTGAATCTATCCAAAAGCTATGGATGGTACTAGGAGACTTCAATTTTCCAGACATCTGCTGGAAGAACAATGCAGCCAAACATAAAATGTCAGGCCAGTTCCAAAATTGTGTGAAGATAACCTTCTCTTCCAGAAAGTGGAGGAAACAACTGGGGGATCATCTATCTTGGATCTTATCCTGGCCAACAGGGAAGACCTGGTGGAAGATATGAAGGTGATGGGAAGACCTGGTGAAGGATATGAAGGTGATGGGTAACAGGGGAGGAAGCAATCACAGTATGACAGAATTCCAGATCCTGAGACAAGGAAAGCATGAGGTCAGCAACATTTGGATGCTAGATTTGAAGAAGGTGGATTTCATCCAATTCAAGGACTAATAGGCATGGTGACATGAGAGGACAGATTTAAGGATAAAGGAAGGCTGGGAGCTTCTAAGGGGCACAGTATTGGAAACCCAACAAGAAACTGTCCTGACAGTTGGAAGCACAAGAAAAATGGCTGCACAAGGGGCTTCTAAAATGTCTCAAATGCAAAAGGAAAGCATACAGGTAATGGAAGAATGGGCAGGTCACCAAGGAAGCATACCAGCAAATAGCAAGAATCTGCAGGGACAAAAATCAGGAAGGCAAAGATAAAGAACAAGCTGCACCTGGCAAAGGAGGTTATGGACAAAAAGAAGAGGTTCTATAAATATATTGGCCAGAAAAGGACCAAGGAAGCTGTGGTCTGTTAACAAGTCAGGGGGAACTCCTAACTGATACAAAGAAGACAGAGCTACTCAATAGCTACTTTGCCTCAGTCTTCACAAAAAAAAAGGTAAACTGCCAGACACCTCAGAGGGATTATCTGGATAAAGAGGGGGCAAGCTGAGGGAGCAGATAACAAAAGAGATGGTAAGGGAGCTTTTGTTAGGTCTGAATGATTTCCAAGTCAGCAGGGCCAGATGAGCTTCATCTCAGGATCCTGAAGGAACTGGCAGAGGAGATATTGGAGCCCTTTGTAATGATCTTCATAAAGTCGTAGGAGATGGGCCAGGTACCAGAGGACTGGAAAAGGGCCAGCGTAGTGCCCCTCTTTAAAAAAGGCAAGAAGCAGGACCAGGGAACTACAGACCAGTTAACCTCACCTCAATACCTGGGAAGTTACTGGAGCATATCCTAAGGAAGGCGATTTGCAAGCATTTGGAGAAGGAAAGGCTGATTGCAAGCAGCCAGACTGGATTTATGAAAAACAAATCATGTCAAACAAAACAGATCTCCTTCTCTGACAAAGTAACTACTTGGGTCATGGTGTGGATATAGTGTAACTGGATTTCAGCAAGACTTTTTGGCTAAGGATGTGAAAGGTTAAATGGTTAACTGTTTAACTGATAAGCCCAATGATAAACTGGTTAATTTACCAGTTATTGTTTAGTTTGGGGTTAAGGTGCAGTCTGACCGGGAAGAGGGGGAAGGCGCTCCAGCAGGAACCAAAAGGTGGCAGGGCAGGAGAGACGAATATAGGGAGCAGGGGAGAGGGAGGGCGAAGACTGAAGGGAACTAGTACTAGTTCCCTAGTACTGAAGGGAACTAGTTTATGAGGTTAAGGGGGAAAACAGCAAAAATCCTAATGACTCATCAATTAAGCAATTAGCTGCTTGTTCACAGGTGCTCCCTCCCTCCCTCCCAGCAAGGGGCTTCACTAGGGTGCCCTTGAATGGCTGGGGTTGCCACCACCTCCTTCTCCCCCCTCTACCAAGGGGCCCCAGGAACCCTTCCAGCAGCAGCTAGATCTGAGCTGCTGTGTTATGGGTTAACCATTGAGCCAATATAGAGGAGGTTAAACAAATAATTTTTCAACAATATTTACATTCCTACTTTTGACAAGGTCCCACATGACCTTCTAAAACAAATTGGAAAAATATGGGCTGGACACAAACTACTACAAGGTAGATAGATAATTGGCTCGATAGCCACAAGCAAAAGGCAATTATTACCAGGTCCATGTCAGAATGGCAGAAGGTTTGAGTGAAGTCCCACAGGGGCCTGTCCTCAGCCCAGTGCTGTTCAATGCGTTGATTAATGAATTAGATGCAGGCATGGAAAGCTTCTTGAACAAGATTGTGGATGACAAAACTGGGATGGAGTGTGAACATGTTGGAGGATGCAAGCACAATTCAGAAGGATCTCAACAGATTGGAAAGCTGGGCTGAAGCTAACAGGATGAAATTCAGTGCAGACAAATGCAATATGTTACACCTCATAATCAAAAACACAAATATAAAATTAGCAATGTCCGCCTGGATGGCAACACTATGGAAAAGGACTTGGGAGTCTTGGTAGACCACAAACTCACTATGAGTTTTCAGTGTGATGCAGCTGCACAAAAGGCAGATGTGGTTTTGGACTGAATCAACAGAAGCATTGGGTGCAAGACGTGCAAGGTGATGGTGACTGGTTAGGCCTCATCTGGAGTGCAGTTCTTGGCTCCACATTTTAAAAGGATGTGGAGAAGCTAGAGAGGCTCCAGAGGCAGGCAACAAAGATGTTCAAAGGCTTGGATGGCAAGTCCTATGGAAGAGAGTCTGAAGGAGCTAGGCATGTTCAGCTTGCAAAAAAAGCACCTAAGAGGGGACATGATAGCAGTCTTCAAATACCTGAATTTGAAGGGCTGCCATAAAAAAAAGAGGGAAAACACCTTTTTTTTTTTTTGCTGCAAACTGGCAGACAGCAGTGTCGACTTAGGGCTTTTTGGAGCTAATCAACAGCTCAGCTGGTAATGTCTCTCTATTCCTCCATTTTTTAAGAAGAGTTTGAACTATTTAAAAAGCTGTTTTCTGATGGGGTGATACATGCTGATAACAGAGCTGATAAATGTTCTGTTATCGGGGGGGGGGGGGGGGAACAGACTCCTCCCTAGTCCTACGGGGGCCTGCCCATGCCCACCTTAGCTCAGTCCTGAGAAAGGGAATGGAGGGCTGCTCTAGCGCCCCCGGGCTTCTAGCCTGAGCCACTGCAGGCATGTGGCTGCATTTTCTCAGTCCAGAGGGAATGTCTGCAAACTGGCAACTTGCACTTGCAAACTGGTTCAGCCTAGCCAGGTTAGAGTAACCCGCAAAGATTGAATCAATTCAGGCTCAAGTTTCTGAATGTCTGTCCCTAGCCAAAGAGGCTGGACAGACACTGGCCAGGGATGATCTAGGTACAGCTATGCCTATTTTCTACCATGGGCATTTACCATGCTTCTGGGCTTTCCTGGTTGTTCCCTTCCCCCAACCCCACCATTTTTCTGCTGTGTCAGTGTGTTTTTTAAGTCTCCCCTGAGGCACTGAGTGTTGGCTACAGCTAAGGCTGAGGACTTAAACTATGGTGTGCTGGTTCTCCTGATAGAAGCAAAGCTGTAGGTTCCTGGCTAGAGGGTCTTGCCCCTACACTCGGGGTCAGACTGATCACTATATTTGGGGTCAGGAAGCAATTTTACCCCATGGTCAGATTGGTGTGGACTGTAGGGGGGTTTTGCCTTCCCCTGTAGCCAGGGCATGGCCCTCCATTTGAGATCTCTTGTGAGCATATATTGACAACATTTTATAGAAGCAGGACATCAGCCACCATGGTTCCCCTGCTTTACCTGTGGCAGCTTAGGGCGGTGGGTCTATGTTATGTCAAGGTTGATGGTATTCTTACGTAGAGTTTAGATTATGGTTGTATGGGACGATTTTGATAGGGTTGATTCTGCCTCAGGCAGGGGGTTGGACTAAATGACCTCTAGAGATCCCTTCTAGCCCTACTTCTCTATGACTCTGTGACTAAGTCCCAAATCTGAACCTCTAAGCAGGCAAATGCTATCTGGAATGGAGCAATCCAATATAGCAGCTGGTTCAAACAGGAACAGAAAAGGGAGAAGTGATGAATGGGGACAGCAGAGAAGGGAAGGAGGGAAGAAAAGGGGTCTGCTCAAGCCAGGGGTTACGTGTATGCATAAGAGTTTCCTCATCAGGGAGCCATAGCTACAGCCTGGAATGCCGTGGGACATGGCTGCCCGGCACTGGCACTTCTTATAGTGCCCTATGCCCCCTCATCAGGATGAATTTTCCTCAAGGAGAGAGTGTGGGGAAAGAAATACACATTGTATATTTAACCAAAAGCCAGTTCAAGCAGAAACGCATAGCTATCACCTAGCCCCACAGCCTGCAGAGGGACTGACTGGGCACATGTGTGGCTTACTGCGGGGATTTCAGGACTCCTCTTGCAACCTCTGATCCTTTTCCTTCAGCCTCCTATTGTCTGTATCTCCATATATGTCCTACCATCACTCTATCAATCCTTGACATTTCTACAGCCCCAGCTGCCATCACCTTCCCCCTCCCCTCATACACTTGACTCAGCATGGAGCTCACTTGTCTCCCTGACTGCTCCCTGTTCTTCACCTCTGGATGTAGTCATGGAGCTTTCTCCAAGACTCCACTACCGTGGGCCAGCTGCCCACTCCCAGAAGTGCCTTCTGCAGCACTTCCAGAGCCACTTCGTTAGCAGCAGTTGCTGTGGGTGGCATTCACATTACCTCCATTGTGTGAATTCTCAGCCTTCTTGAAGAAGAGAGCTCCATCCCGACATGCTGGGTTCAGGGAACAGAGCTGCACTACCCTCCCCCAGCTTCCCAGCTGCTACTCCAGTCTAAAGGTTCAAATAATAACCCCGAGCTCTCATAAGTGCTTTTCCTCAGCAGATCTCAAAGCCAAAGAAGTTGGTATCCTTATTCCTATTTTGCCAGAGGGAAAATTTGAGGTTCATGGGGTACAGTGGCTTCAATAGTGACTCCACCCCCACATTACCACTTGTGCTGTGTGTGGCAGGGTCAATGCTGACCCTGTGTCCCTTTCCTGGACTGCCCCAGCCTGGCCCAAAACAGAAGAGCAATGCAGACACTCCTTTATGGCTGCTCTGGTAGCTCTCCTGCACTGCCCCAGGGGCAGAGGGGACAGCTCTCCTGCCATAGCACCCTGGAGTCCATTTGCCAAGCAGGCATGAGGCACTTACCATCCTCATCTGTCTGGAATATCACCTCCTTCCCTTCCTTGCGTCCCTCAGGGTTGGACAGGATGAGCTTCACATGAATGTTCTTGTAAGGCAGCAGGTTCTTAACGGTGTAGTGGTTGACACTGTGCTCCATCTTCATGCATTCCCGGAAGGTCTGGTTGTGGCTGCTGCCCACAAAGTAGCGGTAGCACAGCGAGACTGTATAGGTGTGGCAGCGGGTCAGGTTGTAGCCCAGTGGCTCCCACTGCAGCGTCAGCTGCCTGGATTGGATCTCTGAGAAGGCGAGCCCTTTGGGTGCCCGCATGGGCTCTGTAATGGACAACATGAGAGAAAACACAGGAAACCATAAAATCAGGAGAAGAGCACAGCAAAGCAAGTAAAATGAGTTTAGTGAGTCTCAATTTTGTACCTACTGAAAATCAGTACACTACTACTCATGAGAGCCTAAGTCTAGAACAGCTCAACTTTTTTGACTGTGTGGGGGAAGATGAATGAACCGTGAATCTCTGGCATGAGGCTAGATCTGTGGGTTGGATCTGGCCGTGTGTGCCAGATAGGGCTTGCAGAACAATCCCATGCACTGGGTCTGGGGCTGCAGACTGATCTGGCAGGTGAAACCATGTCACTGGACCCGGGGGGCTCCCATGGGTCCAGAAATTTGGCAGTAGAAAGTGGCAGCATTAATTGCCACAGGTCTGATAGCACCACTGGTCTAGAAACAGGTGAGTTCTCAGGACCAGCAGCATTGAGCCACCACCATCTATGCTAAGGCCCCTTTACATTACTCTGGTCAATGTAAAGGAAACTTAGGCCTTACAATAGATTAGATTGAGCAATGTCACTGACACGGGGGAGGAGGGAGAAGAAAGAAAAAAGGAGAAAAAAAAGGAAGGAGGAGGAAAAAAAATGTAGTGTTCTGGGATGGCAGTACAGATTCACGTGCACTCCCAAATGGCCTTGCTCTCAGCTGCACTCCCTTGCTTATTTGATGCTGCCTCCTATGTTCTTCAAAATCAAAGATCACCAGCATTTAGAAGTTGGACAGTAGAAAAGTTTTCACCACCCTTAATAATGGTTGTGAGGGAATGCCCTGTTACAGCATGCATCCATCCCCTACCACAGACCCTTTCCTGCTGCAGACACAAATCAACTAAAAGTGCACCAAATTTCATACCCAGTGACTCCAGACTATTTGCCCCAAAAATGGCAGATAGTGAGGGGAGATTGCATTTCCTGTCACATGAACAAGATCACAGGCCTATGGACAGTGGTCCTACATAGATCCCTAGGTGAAAACTTGGCCCAGCTGAAGTCACAGAGTGAAGCTAGCCATTTTACTTACACACAACCAACTCCAAGATTATTTGAGGTGAAAGCTCTTTGGAGCAGAGACCATTCTTTTGTTGTGTATTTGTACAGCACCTGGCACAATGGGGTAATAATCCATGACAGGGGATGCTAAGCATTAATGCAATAACAAACCACCACGTGTGACTATATTTTTGTGCACACCACGCACACCCCAAATAAGACACACCCCTTGTGTTTGGAAGGCAAAACACAGAATTTCCACTCCCCCCTGGTCCCCAGAGTCACGGCCAACTGTGTGACACAGGGCAAGTCCTCCTGGAAGCACAGTGTCCAGGAGTGTGGCATCCCCGAAAACAGTCTGGATGAGGCAGCAGGAACTGCCCAGTGTGGCAGAAGAGCAGCACAGCTAAGCCCGAAACTCTTGCAAGGACAGTAAAACTATTACTTCTTCACTATAAATAGTTCTTTATATAAGTCCCTGTAAATAATAAAGTACTCTTTCTATGCCACAAACTTCATCGAGATACTACAGACTTCATGTAGCAACTCATGTCCCTTGAGCTAACTCCATTGCTCCTGCAAGCACAAACTACAGTGCTCAACCAACAGCGATGGCTGCAAGATGGTTAACACAGGACTCCACTGTTCTGTTTGCTGGGCTTCAACCCCCATGGTAGTCATTATAACACGGTGTCTGTACATGTCTATTCCAGTATAGAAAAATCAGATTCCTCACTTTATACACTCAGCCCAATTTTGGAGGGTTAATTTGTGCAGGGAAAGATGCATATCATATGCAAATAAATATGGTATTTGTGTAGCCTTGGATAATCGTTTCATCTCATCTGAAATTTGGAAATAAAAACCCTCCTTTAAGTGCTGTGAGTCTTTGCCTCTTCCTGTTTACAAAGCACTATGAGATCCTCTGCTGGAGAGAACCAGAGAAAGCTGCTAAACATTAATTTTCATGGCTGCCTTAACACCACCAGCACCAAGATCTCACCAGCCAAGCCAGGTTCTGTACCATATGTCAACATTTATATCAATGCAAGGGAAGGGGGGAAGCAAAAGCTTCCAGGGCAGGAGATTTATGCTTTACTGTTGTACAAAGTACAAAGGAAAGGACAGTCAAACCTATAACACTCCTTGCAGGGACCTGCTCCAGGGAGCCATGTGTCATCACAGAATCCCAGTTTTTCAAAGCAGAGTTAAGGCCAGAGTTCAGCTGTGCATCCAAACAAGAGCCAGAAGCCTTCTTCAGATCACTCCTCAATCACTGCTTTCCCCAGGTCAAGTTGCATCCGGGATCTCGAGGGGCTTCATCATTTTCTTCGGGTCAGTGCCCTGCATAATCGTACTCTGGAGAAAGTGAACCAGGGGGGTACTCTTCCTTTCTCCTCATCTATGAAGAGCTCCCACCAAATGCCAGCTGCTTCCTTTTAAGAGGTCCCTGCTTTTCATGCAGTGAGTGGGCAGGACTGGGAAACGGGATTGATTAATGATGCACAGCACACAGGAAGGGCTTTCCATGTGGGCTCAAACCAATAAATGTAATAGGCCTGCATGACAGGAGCCCTCACCTTTTCATCAAGCAAGTGTCAGGCTCTTGAAAGGACATAGACTGAGCAGAGTCGTTGGGGAGTGGTTTAATTAGTTATCATAATTGGCATCAATAGAAGATGCCTGATTCAATGAGGAGCCAAGCTCCTTTGCCGATAGCAAATACACAGTTCATTTGTCTCCACAGCAAAGAATTCCCCTGGATTCTTAAAAAATGATGCTAAGGTGGCAGGGATTACACTAGTGAGATTGGGGCAGGACTAACTTATTCCTAATGGCACAGGGACACAGTGGGAAGAGGAGCCTTTGACTGCAGGGAGGAAACAGTTCTTCCACAAAAGTGCAAGCAACTGTGAGATGGGGTATCACAGGCAGAAGCATCAACCTGGAAAGCAAAGAAATTACTATCCTACTTCATGGGCCCGTCAAGGTCCACTGAAGTCCATGGGAGTTCTTTCAACAGCTGAGTTGAGTTTTGGATCTGGTCACATTTGGTTCTCATTAGAAGCACCTGGATTATTATTGTGACACCTCAAACCCTACATGTAGGAATTGCCTTGGATCTGTCAGGACTGTCATCTGTGCTGTCAGCTAGACTCCAAGGATGGAAGTCTATGTTTTGGGGCCGGGTTTTCACAATGACTCAGCATGCCGTGCTGATGTATAGGGGAACATCTGCCAAAGCATCAGGGCCCCACTTCCTGACACAATTATGCCAAAACACAGCCTGGCCATCCCAGCACTGCAGTCAAGAGCGGGCTCAGCTTGCCAGACAAACTGACACCCAGGGCTGCACATGCAGATTTCAAGCCACCCCTTTTGTTCTGAATTTACAGCCCCAAAAGAACATAGCTATATAGAGACACCACCATCTGCATGTCCCAGTGTACTGAGCATGTGCCTGGATATATCTACAGAAACAGAGTTCACAGACCTGTTTTCTTAACATTCCACCTGCTCTGCAAGGGATATCTGACCCTCTGGGGTGAATGCCATTGCAACAATGACTTCCAGTAAGACAGGCAGGAAGAATTATAAAAGGCACCATATCTTCAGTGCCCAGTTCCACTCCCTGTCCTGGTCTTGGGGGAGAGATTCTCTGCCCCGCTCCCAGAAGTCAGAGGCAGCATGATGAGCAGAGGCAACTGGATTAGCTGAGCCACTCTAGGGAATGACAAGCTCGTGTACGCCTTGCCCCAGTAGGGGATGGGCAGATGCTGTCATATTTAAAGGACACATTTGTGAGCTGCAACTGAGCTGAGTGATAAGATACAGCGTGTTTCTCCAGGATTAAAGCAAGCCCAGCTGGCCGCATTTTTATCAGGCACAAGGTCAACTGGCAGATGCCTTGGAGCACACCTCCTAGGCAGTCACTGCCCTGAGACGTGCAGCCGGGAGAGCCCTCTGGCTGCACTGACAGATAAAGGGGACTGGAGTCCTTACATTTCGCATGCTGCAGAGACAGGATGTGCAGCCTTGTCTGTTGCTGCAATAGGCCAGTTGCAACACACAGGTGGGAATCCCAGGGCTACTGGTAGACTGACTCCAAAGGGACTGCACCACAGAGCAATCTGGCCTGGTCAGCGGTGTGAAAATTGTTGCAGAATATAAAACCAAGTGCTGAATCTCTGCTAGGGAA
>NW_005842009.1:1940656-1972599 GCF_000455745.1 Alligator sinensis
GTGTCTGGGTTCATTTCCCTCCCACAGTTATGAGAGCAAAGGCCCAGCTCCAGACTTATGTAAGTCTGTAGGCATTGGATCTATCAAGTTAGCCAACCCAGACTCTGCTTGGCTGACCTTGCAGGAGCCTCCCTGAGTTCGTCTCAGCTTAAAGATGCTCTTTGTAGATCAATACCTCCTCAAGGAACTAGGGCAGAACCCTTGTAAACTCATTTAAGTGGTGAGTGAGCCCAGATGAGGATCGTCAGGACTGGCAGAGGAGACAGAGTTGCATAGTATCCCTGCCACACCACCTGCATCAAATGCACAGCATTGTCTGGATCAGATGAGGGCTCTGCCAACTCTCAGGCAGGCATGCGGGGGCTTTCCAGGGTGCAGAGCAGGTGAGCAGTGCAGACGGAGATCAGCCCATGTGGCTTCCTCAGGGCCTCATTAACGCCACCCCAATCCGTTCCCCCGAGGCTGAAAGCCAAGCGGCAGTGAAGTGCCAGTGAGGTGGCAGCTTCTTCCTTGATCAAAGCCCACATGTTCCAGCCAGCCCAAAGTGCCAGCCTGCCTGGTGGGAACAGCTGAGCTGGAAAGGTTTCTTTCTCCCCAGTCTTCCTGTGTTGTAATGAGCCCTGGGGAAGAGATGATGCAAGCGAACAAGCAAAGACACCTGCTTGGATGGCACATCGGAGACAGATGTGCAGGCTAGTTTGGAATCACTGCCCTGGGAGGAGAGCGGAGAAGGGGTGAGTCAATTCCCTGCCTTGTCATTAATAGGCCCGATTATTATGGAGGGGCTTTATCACCACCATCACTCTCAAAGGCTGTGACTGACTCGCTGCTCTCGGGCTGGAGCCTACAAACACCGACAGTTGCTGAGAGTGGTCTCAATGCAGCAAACAAGACTGTACAATAAAAAGCACTCATCAGACATCTAAGAGTGACAACCGCCATCTTGCTTGCCAGGAAGGACAGAACTGGGGACTTCAAGAGCAGGAGTTGCTAGGACAAGCTAAAAAGAAACAACCTCCACAGCAGAGAAGTGTTTGAGGTTCATGTATTTCATAAGCCAGGCATGCAGGGGGATGAGTAAGAAAGGATATAAGCACTGGGCCTAACACTAAATGCTTGCAAGATTTACAGAAAGACACAACCTCCCAGTGTTCAGGCAACATTAAGGTTGCAGAGTTGAGCGCTCAAAAGGCAAGTTATAGGAATGCATGCCTCAACCAATGCCCTTAACTCTTCCCCATGCCACATGCACATTAAAGCACTCCCTTTAATTACATATTCAAGTGCTACTTATTCATTGCAGCTAATTGTGGCTATACAGTCATAGATGTTAGGGTCAGAAGGGACCTCAGTAGGTCATTGAGTCCAACCCTCTGCCCTGGGCAGGGAAGAGCGCTGGGGTCAGACAACCCCAACTAGGTGCTTGTCCAGCCTCCTCTTGAAGACCCCCAAGGTAGGGGAGAGCACCACCTCTCTTGGGAGCCCATTCCAGATTCTGGCAACTCTTTCTGTGAAGAAGTTCTTTCTAATGTCCAACCTAAATCTGCTCTCTGTCAATTTGTGGCCACTGTTCCTAGTTTCTCCAGGGGGTAAACAGAGCATCCCTTATTCCCTGCTGCATTCCCCTGATGAATTTATAGGCAGCCACAAGATCACCTCTCAGCCTCCTCTTGCAAAGGTTGAAGAGATCTAGGTCCCTCAGTCTCTCCTCATAGGACCTTGCCTGCAGGCCTCTGACCATACGAGTGGCCTCCTCTGGACCCTCTCCAGGTTCTCCGCATCCCTCTTGAAGTGCAGCACCCAGAACTGGACGCAGTACTCCAACTGCAGCCTGACCAGTGCCGCACAGAGGGAAAGCATCACCTCCCTGGACCTGTTAGTCATGCACCTGCTAATGCATGATAAAGTGCGGTTAGCCTTGTTGATCACTTTGTCACATTGATGACTCATTTTCATCTTGGACTCAACTATGACTCCAAGATCCCTTTCCATTGCTGTGCTGCTGAGAAGGTCGTCCCCCAACCTGCAAGTGCGTTGGTGGCTCTTTTTGCCCTGGTGCAGCACTGTGCACTTGTCTTTGTCAAACTGCATCCTATTTCATTCTGTACCATTTTTCCAACCTGTCCAGATTCGCCTGGATCCATTCCCTGCCCTCTGGTATATTAACTTTGCCCCATAATTTGGAATCATGCCCCATAATTTGGTATCATGCCAAATTATAGCTCATGCTTCAGATGCTACATTGCAATCCCTCTTCCTGCTCCAGGTGAAATGTGGCAGCCACAGCAATTAGCACCAGGAGTTTGTGAGGAATTGGTGGCTGTGCAGCGCCAGGCGAACAAAACTAAACACAAATACGGTAAGAAGGTCGGGGCTCAAGCTAAGTGACCTATTAAGTGTTTTCTCTCAGAAAAAAATCATCAGGATTTTACTCAGAGCATTCAACTCTCCCTTGAAAAGTAATGTCAAGAAACTGGAGGTTTGAGAGTTGAGTCTCATCAACACAAGAGCCACTTCATGCTGCAGAAGCCTTGCAAGGGGATGCCCGTGGAAATGTAGGCAGCAGGTTTCACATTCCATCACTCAAGCAGGAGAAGGAAGGAAAAGGTCCACAAGGCCTTAGCTACAGAGCTGGTCCTGATGCACCCACACAGTACATCACCGGCTTCACAACCAGGACAAGGATGCAGTCTCCCATAGATTCTCCCCACCAGCACGTAGGAACGACTATATCAGAATCATTGCAAGCAGAGGGGCTGTGCTAGCCCGCGATTAGCCCTGCAACCTCCTAAATGCAAACTGCTCTCCAGGCTGGCTCACCTTCTGCCGCTGATATGCACTGAATCCAGCATCTTCCCTAAACCACAAGTGACAACTCTGCCTCAAGGGAATGACACAGCCTTGCTCCCCATAGGTGCCGGCTCTTGATGTTAATGACCCTAATTAACAGGACCAGTTCCCAAACTGCTCTGTTCTCCCTGCATGTGCCATGGTCTTGCCTTCTTGTCAAAGCTGTGATGCACACAGGTCACCTTTATGACTTGACTGATTTAAAAGGTCAGTCCCCACAGCTCTGCACAGGCAGTAGAAAAATCATAACCACTCCCAACACAACCTGGAGCAGGGCTGCTGGTAAAACTAGCTGGAGCCCTTCTTGGGACGCAGATGTCTGAGTCAACATGCTCTCCCACTACGATGAAACAGAACAAGTCCTTGTCCTGCCTCAATGCACAAAACCCCAGTGGGTTTGAGGGAATCAATTAATTCATAAAGGGATGTTCGCATACTAGGGAAGTGCAGAAGATTGTTGTTCAATTGCCATCCACCTCCGGATCAGATCTTTCCACCATCCTTGTGGGATGTGCATGAAATTTGCATGAAGTGACCCTTTCTCCCACTGAAAAAATATCATTCTCCAGTCACAGCACTCTGGGGGAGTCACCGGACGGCACCAGCACAGCAAGCCCTGACTAGCCCTGTCTAGCTGGAGGTATGGGCATCTGGAAGGAATGCATGCTGCCAGCGCCGAACAGGGCAGTTCTTTGTAGGAGCTGAACCTATCAGCAGTGAACACTGCTCTCTCCCTTTATTTCTCTCTGGCCGAGTCACTCTAGGTGCAAAGCTGCTACCTACAAATGACATCCTCTGGTGCAAAAATCCCCAAATAGGATGCCAGAACACTACACCAATGACACTCAAGTCATAGGTGACAAACTGGAACCTTGAATCCACCAGGGTCCCTCCTACTGAAGAGCCCAGAGCCACACGAGTTCTTCATGGCAAGTAGAGGCAGTGAGCAAAGACAACCATGTGCATGTCAATATGTCCAGGACTGAATTGACCTTCACAATCCCTTCCTGGAAATCTTCCATGTATACCCAGGCTCACACACATCATAGGTCTTACTGCTTGAGTTTAGCTTTCCTAATAAGCAACGCTTGTCAAATTTCCTTTGGAAACAGTGCAGGGATGTGGAAGGGATGGGGAACAGCCAGGGCAGTAATCCTAGGAGCAGCTGCAATGTCAGTCCCTCTGTAAGCTCAGAAGAGGCACCTTCCCTTCCCACAATCTACCTACTGCACAACAATTCAGCAGGGCTACAGCTTGAGCCCTGGTGAGATCTTTGAATCCCAAGTATTGTGATTGGATTTGGATCTCCTCCAAATTGTGAGACACTGAAAAAGGTCAGAAGTCCATTCTGACCTAAGGTGGCCTATGAAGCTAGCATGGCTAATACACACCACTTTCCACAGCCAGCAGCATACAAGGAAACAATGCAGTGAGCACTATTTCCTACCCAAATGACCTGGTGCCCTTTTCCAGCTGGAGGCAGCTTTCATTCAAACATGCGTGGATGGATGGATCCGTGTCGAGATACCTCTGCTAACTGGGTTAGGCATTTCTTAAGCTCCATGAAACACGCATGGAAGGGAAACCGAATGCCAAAGAAAAGGGGAACAGCAGCTGAGCCAATATAATGTGCAACAGACACATGCTGGAAATGAAAGTGGGGCTGAGACTTTGGCTTCAAAGGAGGCACAAGCTAGAAGAGTGTCCTATGACCCGTACTTAACACTGGGTACAACAGCTGGGCATGAGCTGCAAATGATATGCTGCTCCTAGCCCTACCTGGAGTCCTCATCAGGAGAAGAGCAGCACATGGCACTGATAGAAAGCCAGGCTTTAAGCTTCAATCTCCTTTTTATTCCAGTGTATTTAAATGATCAGTGGGAAACAGACAGCCTGGCACCCCCGGGCCAATGTAAGCAGATTCTAAGAGTGGTTCAGCAAGAGATCAGCTAACAAGGATGTCTGCAGGCATTAATATCGCGGAATATATCCATACAATTAGTGCCAGCACAGAGCCGCCTGTGCTTACAGTTGCTAATACAGCTGTATTACACACAGGCGCGCCTGTACAAGCAGTGTCAATCACAGCCGATGGCATGTGGCAGCACTGGGAATCTCCCGTCGCTCCAGGGCTGCCTCAGGTAAAGGATGGGCAAGTGTGCTCTAGACACGTGCCTGGCTCAGCAGCACTTACAGAAATGACTCCCAAGCATGTAAGTCTCAGAGGATCCTCCTCCCTATTGCAGGCTGGGCTCACGGCTTCCAGTGCCACAGGGGATAGCTAACGTTGAGTACGCAAAGCACTTTGCTGACAGGTGCAGAGGAATCAACACCCATCATTGCCAAGCAGCCACCTCTGAGGAGGCGGCAGCACATGTTCCACTCATTCATAGCATGGGACTGCGCCCCAGTCTGGATCGAAGGGAAGGGCTATTCCACATCACACAGGAGTGGAGAGGGAGTTTAGGCTTCAACCACATGATACAGCCTAGAGGACATGAGGGCTGGTGCTTTTAAACAGTGCCACGGGGTCTACAGTTTTCACATAGTGAAAGAATTTCTTTACTGTCCGAACCCCCAAGGTCTGGAATAGCCTGCCATCAGAGGTGGTTCAAGCACCTACATTGAACGCCTTCAAGAGAAATGTGGATGCTTATCTCGCTGGGATAGTATGCCCCCAAATGACTTCCTGCCCCTCAGGCAGGGGGCTGGACTCAATGATCTTCCGAGGTCCCTTCCAGCCCTAACGTCTATGAATCTAGTTGCACGCTGCATCTATTCAGGTTTGTTTCAGAACCAAGCAGCTGATAGAGGGAAACTAGGGGCAGTTCCAAGGGCTGAGCCCCTGCAAATGAATCTGTACAAGCTCAAGGCACAGATCCATCCAGAGCCTTCAGCTCTCAGAGAGAAATGCCACCTAGAGAATGGCCAATACTGCTTCTTGCAGCCCCAGGGGTTCCCTGAATGGCCATCCTCCAAAGTGCTGTCCCAGCCTCAGCCTGGTGATCTTATGGGAGCAGAGCGCTGTGCACAGATAGCAGCTACGCCTGCGTACATCTCATCCCAGAGGCAGTCAGCTAAGAATTGAGGAGGTACAGTAGAGAGCTTGCTGGCTTTACAAGGTGTGTCTAATGTTACTGATTGCTGTGTAGCACTTAATGAGGGCTAAGGAGGTATTTCAGCGCTAAACATGCACCATCAGTGCAGTGATGAGCTTGTTCTCTTGCATTAACTGATGGAGGCTGGTTTTGACACTTAAGGAAAGCAACAGCTCTGCAGATTTGTGTTGCACTTCCCTCCTCTGGAAGCTGGCACAAACTGGGGTGCGATGGCGGTCAATCAGCTGGGATGGACCTGGAAGAAGGGTGTTGCTGGAGAAGGAGGAGCATGTAGGTCATGTTGGCAGCATACAAATTAATCCATTACCACCAGGCTTCCGCCTGAGTCAGCTGTTTAATATGGGTGAGAGGCACTCCAAACTGGAGTGGAGAGAGTCCTACCTTACATATGCTGCCCCTCTTACACGGTGCCTTGTTCAGTAGTTCTCAAAGTCAATCAGTATCATAAGCTCCATTTTACAGGTGGGAAAACTGAGGCAGGGAGGGGAGGTGACTTGTCCCAGATTATCTAGCAAAGCCAAGAATAGAAGTCGGGTCTCCTACCCCCTGCTGTCACTGTAGAGTCTACAGTCTAGAGCAGGCACAGGCAATTATTTTGGCTTGAAGGTCGCTTAAGGACTTCTGGTGGGCTGTTGAGGGCTGCAAGGGTAACCCTGCCCCTTGACTGGTGACCTGCCCCCTGATTGCCACCTTGGGACTGAAAGTCCCACCCCTAGCCCCTGGTCTTTGCCACCAGAAGGCCCTCTATTTGCCCCTGGGAGGGGGGGGCTTGCCATCTTGGAACCAAAAACAAACAAAAAAATCATATACTAAAAATCAAACATCTACTGTAACATTATTTACATTTTATTTCAAAAAATATTTGTGTTCTGATTTACGTGCATTTGCACAGTGCATATAGAGGCGATTGCATAATAGCTCAAAATAAAGTCTTATTCTTGTATATTGTCTATGGGGTGCGGTGGGGGGCAGGAGGTTCTAGGGTGTATGTGTGCGTGTGCAGGATTTGTGGGGGTGTGCGTGTATGTGTGGAGTTTGTAAAGGGGCGGGGGGTGTGGGCATGTGTGTGGATAGGTGTGCAGTTTGTGGAGGGGTTGTGAAGAGGTGTGGCAGGGTGTGGGTATGAAGTTTGTGGAGTGGTTTGTGAAAGGGTCTGGGGGTTTGTGGAGGTTGAGTGTGGGAGTGTGTGGGCGACTGTGGGGTTTGTAGATGGGTGTGGGGTGTATGTGGGCGAGTGTGGGGCCCACTACTACATACCCCCCACGGTGCACAGCCCCCAACGCCAACAGCAGCAGCAGGTGGCAGGCCCTTAGGGTGCTCATGGCCCACACCAGGCAGAGCCCCCCCCCCGCAGTAGTGCACGGCTCTAGCTAAGTCCTGAAAGCTGCACGTGGCAACACGGAGCCAACCCAGACTGGCCAGTTGGCATATATCGCCAGGACGGACCGAGCTGGATCCGTGCAGCCACGTGCATCTCCCAGGACTCAGCCACAGCCACACACCACTGGGCCGGGCCAAGCCGGCTCCAGGCCTCCACGTGGGTCTTCCAGCACTCCCCACTCACCAACTTTCCAGTCACTCACCATCGCTCTTGGTGCCTCCACACTGGGCTCCCAGCTGGAGGGCCAGGAGCTCCATGGAGTGCCCAGTCCAATGGTACATGACCTCTGAAAGCCCTCCTCCCACCAGCTTTCAGAGGGGCAGCCGTGGGTTGGTAATAGTTGTTATTTTGGAGGGGCCCCACGAGCCAGACAGAATGGCCTGGCAGGCCGAATCCAGCCAGCGGGCTGTATTTTGCCTGCCCCGGTCTAGACCACACTGGCAACCACCAACTGCAGAGGAAGACAGGGTAGGTGACTTCTTTGATCTCATCTACAGTGTCCCATCACTTTTCCTTAAACCATCTCATGTAGTAAGCAGCATGGCAGAGGCAAATCCTGCTCTGTGCCAGGACGGCAATTTTAAAACTCAGTTGCATGCATGAACAAGAACAAAGCAGGCAGAGCTCTCAGACTTCTCAGGTGCATTGCTCCACCTCTCTGTGCCTCAGTTTCCCCATCTATTAAATGAAGGTGGGTTAATACTCACTCGCACCCACTGAATGAGGTCCTCAGTAAGACTATGCTAGGAGAATGGCAAGAATTATGTCATTGCCTAGTTCCCATGGGTTTGAAACAAGATCTGTAATAGTGCTATTGCAAGTAGACCCTACCTCCACACACAGGAACTGTCACCCTTCCCGTCAGAGAAGAGATGTTGAAGAGTGAGCACGGAGCAGAGCAAGATTGCCTGAAGGAGCCTTGGCCTTGGACATTTTTACCCCAAGGTGGCTTTGAAACTCTCACCTGTTAACATCTATAATTCTGTAGACTGGAATAGCATTTACCAGCAGGAGAGAGGTCTGAAGCCTCTCCTCATCCAGACAGAAAGAAGCAGAGCAAGGTCCAGAACCCACACAAAACTTGGACACAACTCCCATAGCAAGACCCAGGGGCCTGAGTTTCCCATTGGAAACCCTGTCACTATAGTGCGTGCTCTTTGTTCTCTTAGTGGCTAGTCTGGAAAAGACGGTTGAGAGTCCTCTGCTACTGCCACGGGGTAGGGAAGGGAAGACAGTCCTGCAGCTCTGGCCACCAAGGCTCCCGGTTTCACAGCGAGATACTGCAGGCTCAGTTTCTAATGATCTTGCACTGCTGAGGACTGTTTGAACTTCTGGACAGTTTTAGTTCAGGGCATCAGGAAAGGTTTGAGCAAAGGCCGGAAGCAGTTCTCTGCATGCCCATCTAACATAGTATTATCACTGGCAAACTGTTTCCCAAGGGACATGGTTTTCAGCAAGCGCCTGAGTTCTCTTCCCAGTCCCCACAAGCCTGGCCATGAGACGTGACAAGGACGCCCATAACATCACTTTGCAAGCAACATTCAAGCTCAGCCACTTGAAAAACAAGCTCTTTCCCAGAAAGGTTAAATACTCTTATTACTTCCCCAGCACAGCGATCTTGTGCACTTTTGTGTATTTAATTTATATGCTCCAACTATATTCATCCACAGGAGGTGGGGCTAAGGGAGGAGGGGGAAAATAAAACAAATGTGAAGAAGACAACCTGTGTCACTGTTCTTGTGGGGCTGCAATCGCTTCCCAACCGGTGAGTATTAAGGATCATCTCATAAAAGCCGCTCCTTCAAAGGGACAGGGCACATCACAATCATGTTCATCTTTAAAAAAAAAATGTGTTCCCTTTGACTTTGTTTAATTACTGAGCAGTTAAACCCCTGGCACACGGAGGAAGTCTGTTGCTATGGAGTGTCTGAAACACCAGCCCCAGGAACTTCCTGCCGTCTGAGACCTCAGGAGACTCTCTGTCAAGGCAACAGAGGTGGGAGAGGTCTTTAGAAAGGCTCCCCACAAATGACGTTGTTGGCCCCATACTGGGAGACGTCTGCTCTGACCACCCCATGTCCCAGTCATGGCTAGAATGGGCTTCTGGGAATCAGGCGGGCAGAGGTCTATTGCCATCTCCACCAACCACTGAATGTGTGACCTTGGGCATGTCACAACTTCCTGTATATCATCTGCATAAAAGAAATTAGTCTTATTATTCGCTATGTGCCAGAGGGAAAATGGAACTGAAGAATACAGAACATTTAGCAATAGGGCCCAGCTACCAACGTTGCTATTGCTCGTATAAGAGAACCTGTTCTGAAACATGGCAAGATAGCTTTCATCCTGCTTTCAAATAGGTTAATAACCAGGGCATTTTGCTTAGTCTTTAAGCAAACATTATAAAAGGCATTGTCTACTTAAACTCAGGCATAAGAGAATAAAAAGTAGCTTTCCATATAGCCACAATGGGCATGATAACCCTGGTGCAGAGATCAGAGAAACAGGGATTTCCCCCTCTAGGTCAAGGAGTTTCCCACCCTGATTTATACATTGCCTCCTTTGCAGTTCACCTGCCTCCCGTAGACTAATATGAAAAAGCTTGGAGAACATCCCAGAATACACCTTCACAGCCAACGCACCATCACAGCACAACAATGCCCTAAACCTTGTCCTTTTGATGACATTGCACACTTGAAACAGAGCTTGGAGGTGGCCTGGGCTCTGTGTCTAAATCTCAAAGCCAGACTCCTGGCCTGGCAGGCTGACTCAAAACCAACCCCTTTCGAATTTAGGATGGGTATGATCCAAATCAGCATCAGGACTTTGTGGGTTGGGCTCATCCCTGCTGATCTCCAACACTTTGGAGCTCCCCACATCTCTAAAGAGCGATGGCAGGAACAGTAAGAGCAAATAGGACTGGTGATGGTCACTCAGTTTGGCTGCTGCAAAACCCACTGCCAATCAATCAAAGCTCCTTAGCTGGGATTAATATTTCTGGCCCATTCAGCATAACTGCACATGTTCTTTTCCCCAGTTTAAAACTGTGCCCTAACAGGCACATCCTCTCACCCTCCAATGAACCTGGCTGGAGCTCAGGCTTCATTAGAAACCTCTGTCAAAGTAGGACGGCTCTGCTTGTGAACTAGGGCTGCTGAGCCTGGAGGCAGTGAGTAAGCACCCTGCATCTGGTCTCCGCACAAGGAGAATGGAGCATCTACAAACAATGTCTGCTCCTGTGCCAGGCCAGGTGGAGGGAATCCCATCCTGAATGCCAGCGCTCTCCTGGAAGGCAGTCCAGTTGTGCCTCTGCACTGACAAGCCAGCTAATTATGCTCTGGCCTCCAGAGGCTCTCAATGCATACGAGGACATTCAGCTCTTCCAGTGACAGCCCAGCCAGCCCTCCTGAAAGGATCTTGGTTAGGGAACAATAGAGCAGAGTGAATGCTGCAGGATGCTGTTGCTAAAAAGTCAATTAAGGGCAGATCCACATGCTTATCTATTGTGGTTGGAGGCAGCTGATGACTGAAGCCAAAGGTTTCTCGGCTTCCACTGCTACAGGCTCCTGCCTGCAGAATATTTCAGTCAGGGCTCTGCTAATGCTTCGCTCCCGGGAACACTGGTCACATGGTGTGTCCCAGGTAGTGAATCCAAGCAGTGGAACCTGTTCCCACAGGACTGGAGTCTCAGGAAGCCCCTGCTGGGCTCACTCAGTCTCTCTGTGCCTCACTTCTCCATCTGAGCAATGGGGATAACGATACTGGGGAACATGAGGGCCAACGCAGCCTACGTGAGAGCACGCAGGCTAGGAATGAGGCATAGAAGACCTGAGATGGGTACATTGCCACCACCTGCAACCTCACAGGGCCTGATCCTGTGAGGAGGTCCAGTTCCACTCCCTCGAGAAGCGCTGGGCAACCTCTGCTCACATCGAAGTCAAGGGATGTGCCTCCAAGGTAAAAGCACGGCTGGAAAGATCACAATCCTAACTCCCCTGTTACATTTGCTGCCCTGGCTCCTCCTTCTCTCCACCCATCTCTTGTGTCCTCCAGGTCAGGCTGCGGCTCTCTGGGGCAGGGCCTTTCATGTCACATGTGCAAGGCACTCTCCCCCTGAGCCTGGGATGGTGCTGGTGCCCCCGCCTGTCCAGACAGCAAGTGCAAGACCCAGCTCTTTTGGGGCAGGATCCAGTGCACACAAAAGCTACTGCCCCACCCATTATTAACCCATTCATCACCACAGCAAGTGCTTAACCAATGTACTCAACAAGCCATAAGCTGTAAAAACGAGTGCTCTGGAGTTGAGTTATGGGCCACGGCGAGTGCAAAACCTCATTGTTCCTGCGCTGTTATTAATCCCACTGCCAATGAACGTTGACTGTTTCTTTATCTAGTTGCTGAAGCAACGATCATTTGTCAGTTTAATGTGACCCTTGTTAACATATGAGACAGTAAATCCCAGCTGCACAGTCAGCCTCGGCACAAAGGACAGCTTTCTTTGGGGTCCTGGTATTTATTCATTTATTTTTACCCGGGCTCAACCATTAGCACCTGAGTGCACATAATGGCAAACTGAGCACACAAAAGCAAGAGTAGCATAGCCTTGCCTCTTCCCAGGTAAGGGGTGAGGCAGAGGGGGCCAGGACTGTGCAGCAACTGCTTGGCTTTCACAGGCTGAGAGAGGCTAAAGGAATGGCCTGAGCTCACTTAATGGAGAAGCCCCCAAGACAAGGTCTCACCTAAACACTAGAATTAAAAGCAGCATCCAACTGAAAAAATGTATGTGGGAGGGACTGAATTGCTAGGGACTGGTCTCCCAGCATGGGGTAGATGAGAAGGTATTTCTTCACAGCACCCACGACACTGACTGTCTCTAAACACAGGGCTTGGAGCCGTCACTCCCATCGCACTAACCCAGGGTGGACCCTGATGAAGCCGGCTGCCTTCCGACAGGCCCTGCCCCATGCCCCCACACCCATGCATTAGTGAAACATCACCTGCTGGCTGGAAGCCTACAGGCACACCTGAATCCTGTGGCTAGGGGCAGTCAGAGACAGGTCTGAGCCCTAGTAACAAGGATACTGGACGGGCAGGAGAAGTTAAGCGTCTTGAGGAACATCCCTCTGTGTTACTGACCAGGACGGTGAAACAAGCAGAGACTCCACACATGCCACTCCCTTTGCCCCACGGATGCTCATGAAGATCCTGATGAGTTAAAGCACCTCCCGCAACCTGGGATGGACAGAGCACCTCCCACTCCTCCCACATCCTTGTTAACCAGCCACCTACCTGCGCATTTGGTCCTGCTTATGAGGGGCGGCCCCGGCTTGCCAGTCCCTCCCTCGCCTGGGCGAGTGAGCAGCACACTGATCTCATACTCCGTGTCGGGATCCAGGTGCCACAGCTTGTAGGTCTGCATGTTGACGGCGTGGACCTCTGACCAGGGCCCTGACGTCATGCGGTACTCAATCTCCTTGCGCACGATGGGGCCATCGCCAATGATGGAGTTGGTGTTGAGCTGGATGATCAGGTAGGTGGAGCCAGCTCGAAGCAGCTGTGGGGGAGCAATGGGCGTCGGAGGCTCTGGGGAAGGACAGAGCAGGGTGAATAGAGCATCCCCCTCCCTACTGAGCCAAGCACCTGTCCTGCACCACCACCATCCACTGCGCTGTATGGCTGGTGCTGCGTTAGGACTTGGGAAATCCAGGGTCTAGGTTCTGCTGCAGACTCCCTGTGTAGCCTTAAGTAAATGAGTGAACCTCCCTGAGCCCAGTTCCCCATGTCGAATCTCTCCCACTTTTGATGTGTCTTGTCTGCTTGAGCTCTGACTGCCCTGGGGCCAACAGTGCCTCTTGCTAGGTGTGTGCACAGCACCTAATGCAATGGGGCTCCAATCCTTTCTATAGTATAGACACATTCAAACCTTCCTCTTCCTCATTTGTCTACCAGGATCCTGGCTTGAGAAGGATGACTGGGTCAGACTCAGCGTCCTCTCAGTGCAGAGCAGTTCCACTGACTTTGCCACAGAGGTCCACCTTTTCAAACAAGGGCAGACTCTAGCCTACAGGCAGGCAAAGTCCGGTCCATGGGCCATATCAGGCTCTCGGAGGACTCCACTTCTCAGAAGCTCCTGCCCACATCGCCACAGCCGGTTTCCATGGGGACCCCAGCAGTGGCAGCGCCGAAGCAGCACGGGGCCAGGGTTTCCATGGAGACCAGCCCCAGCAGCACTGGCAGGGTATAAGGCTGGGCAGGGCGAGCTTTGGGGCTGGGATCTTGTGGCGGTGACAACATGGTCCAAAGCTGGGGCAGAGCTGCAATCCACTGCCCACATGTCCCAGGCAGGGGCATGCGGGCAGCGGATCGGGGCTCTGCCCCACCTCCCAACCACACTGCCACCACCGCAATATCCCAGCCCCAGCACAGCTCCCTGCCCAGCTGCGTGCCCTGCCAGTGCTGCTGGGACTGGTCTCCGTGGAAACTCTGGCCCTACACTGCCACAGTGCCACCGCTGCTGGGATCTCCATGGAAACTAGTTATAGCAACACAGGCAGGGGCTACTGGGAAATAGAGTCCAGCCACCAGCTGGATCCACCATTTTGCCCACCCCTGCTCTAGCCCATGATCTAGCAATCCTGGCACACATAAATTTCTCTTCAAAAGCAACTCTGCCCTTGGCCTGTGGGACAAATGCTGACCTCAGTTGCAGGACACTGCAAAGGACAGATGCAACTGAGAGTATAATCTGGTCTTGAACAAAACCAGACAAGTAAAGAGAATGTACCCCTAAAAATAAGATATTTGCTGTACTTCCCCCAACACACACACACTCGCTCTCTCTCGCTCCCTCCCATCTCTCCCCCCTTAACACACACACACACACACACACACACACACACACACACACACACACACACACCCAGTGCCTCGCTCTCTCTCACTCCCTCCCCTCTCCCAGCAAAGGTTTTACAATGCAGGGCACAACAGTTCCACTGACCAAACCTTAATTGTACAAAGCAGGCTGTGACGGTGCCGTGAAGTTCCATCAAAATTAATTAGCACCCAACTACGACCATCAAAAATAAATGAACAAAGTCCATGTGGGGAGGCACCTCCCTTCCTTTTTTTTTATTTTTTTTACAAATGGTCTGCATTGGCTGACACACAGACGCTGATAACTGCAAACTAGTGCTATCCCACTACCTTAACAAAGGCTACCGTGCCTCTGAATCCACCGATGGATAGCACGCTGAGCTTATGGAACTCAAAGCTACCAGGTAAAAAGTGCCTGCACATAGATTCATAGATGTTGAATCATAGATGTTAGGGTCTGGAAGCGACCTTACAAGATCATCAGGTCCAGCCGGGGCAGAGCTGTACATGGAAAGGAACAATGTATATGGAAAGAAAGAATATCCAGTTAAATCAATATTTTTTAAATGCCCGAGAGCTTTTGCAGGACTATGAACATTTATAGATCAGGGAATGACCTACCATCTATCAATTATGAGTCAGGAAGGAACTGCTTCAAGAAGCAAGTTTTCCTACTCATGCCTCTGAAGTGCCTGGTATGAGCGAATGTCAGAGACAGGACAGTGCACATGGTGGATCTCAGGTCTGATCCTGCCTGCTGCTTCCTAAGTCATTACACACTAAAAACATGAAGCACTGCTACTGTGCTCTGCTGAACGGTTGCCACAACCTACCAGAGTCAGCTGCATTTCTACAGCAAACACTCCTGCAATATGAACCAATAATCACTCAAATCTACAATAAGGCTCCTAGTGACTTCACCAGCATCACATGGCACTGGGATGAAACAATGAGTCAGTCTAAATCGGGGGTGGGCAAAATGCGGCCCGGGGGCCAGACGCGGCCCACCAGGCCATTCTATCCAGCCTGCAGGGCCCCTAAAAAAATTAGAAAATTAATTAATCTGCCCTGGGCTGCCTGTCATGCAGCCCTCAATGGCTTGCTAAAACTCAGTAAGAGGCCCTCTGCCCAAAATAATTGCCCATCCCTGGTCTAAATCAATGATGAGTCCTGATCAGAGGGAAGACCTTCAGCATTGATTCAGTCATCCCACATCCAGTGGACTAAACTCGCCCCCTCTAAAGTCAGTGAGACACCTCAAGTCTGGTTTTCAGGAGGTGCCTTTTCATCAGCCCCCACCTGTCACTCCACCATTTCCAAGCACACCTAACACCTCCTGTCCTTCCCTTCCTCACACCAGCTCACCTGCTCTTCTCCTATCACATCTTTCCCCAGCTCATCAGCTTCCCCTTCCCCACCATCACACTTGTCCCCTGCTCTTCCCTCCAGCCTCCTGTCAAGCTGCCTGCCTTTTCTCACACACGCATCTAAGCTGGAGCAGGGCTACAAGCCAACACAATACAGCCTGAGACCTGCCGCAGGGAGAGGACCGAGGAAGAGACAGCACCTCCCCTCACGCAATGAGCTGTCTTTGTTTAGTATCTACAGTTGTTAGCAATGGCTAGCTCAGGGGTGTCAAAGATACAGGCTCCACAGGCCAAATCTGGCATGTAGATCCTTATCGTCCAGCCCACAGTGCTACCCACAGGTCTTGGACTGAACCCAAACACCATATTCAGTATGTGCTGGACCAGCTCCATATGCTGGAATGGGCCAGACCCCACACATACAGCTGGTCTGGCACATGTGCTGCATGGACCCAATCTAGCTGGTCCAGCCCCACATTCTGGATCCAGTCACAGGGATGGTCTGCAGGGACTGGATTAGTTTGATACCACTGAACTAACTCATCAGGAGAGCTCAAAGCAAGGCTTGCAGCATTTCTCCCATTTTAAAGGTGGGGAAAACTGAGGCACAAGCAGAGAAAGCGACTTGCCCAAAGTTATCCAGCAGGCCAGTGGCAAAGCTGGGTACAAAACCCAGTGTCTCAAGTTCCAGTCCGGTGCATTAACCAACAAGTGGGAGTCAACTCCCTGTGCAATTTGAGGCAAGGTTTTTTCTGTCTCTGTGCCCCAGTTCCCTCATCTGTATCACAGGGATGGGGCCAGCAGCACAGATTTGTGATGCGATCTTCAGCTGAAGGGTCCTCCCATAGCATAAAGAAGCATCACCCTCACCTTTCACAATCAGCTCTGCAAAGTTGGAGACACCGGAGCCCCGGACGGATTGGGTGACGCAGCGGTAGAGGTCCTGCTCTGCCTTGGAGACCTCATCCAACTGGAAGGTAGCCAGGAACCTCCTATGGCTGATGTGCTTCACCGAGGCAGCTGGGACAACTGCTCCATTCTGCCTCTGCTGGCCAACAAGATGATGTTACGTTGGGAGGAAGGTGAAATCCAGGCAGCACCTGCTGCTCAGCTCTTCTGTGCTTGCTCTGTGAAGCTCCCCATAATGGCCAAGTAGCAATGCGGGATCTCGTCTGTGTCTGATAGTACCCACCCCACCCGTTTTCCCCCACTGTGTTTTCACTCAAGATCCTGCCTGTCAAGCCTTCCAGCCCCAGAGCCCTCAGTGCTGCTCTCTGGACAGTTAGATGGTGGTAATGTGGAGCAGAATGGGAATGGCAGCACAATGCCAAATGCTAATGCCCCACTGGGATGTGGGGAGAGGGTGGCGAGTAGGAAATTATAGCAGCCCATGTCTTCCATTGCTGCTTAGGGGTCCAGTCTCGTCACCCTTAGTTAGGTAAAACTCCTGCCAACCTCAATGGGAATATCGCCCAGAAGAGCCCCTGAGGTAGGCCAGGGTGAGAGTGGGGTCATCTCTCTATCCTCCATCAACTGCTCTCTAGTGGAAAGGAGCCTAGGGAATCTCTGATGTGACACAGAGGGTCAGGGAGGGGAAGAGTGTTAAAGTGCCTTCCCCTCCTCTGCTCATTTCCAACAGCCCCCACACCACTGCCTTCAAATGGACCGGGAGCCCCACCTCTCTGGGTAGTACTGATGAGGCAGCACTGAGTCAGTACCAGCACCCTGGCTTTGCAATCAGGGCACTGCACAGAAGAGTTGGGAATGAGGTGACTCAGGGAGTCCCAGAGACAGTGAGAAAGACAGCAAAACCAGGCAGCCCCCCTGGTCCAGTCACCTGCATGAGGAACCTCTCGGCTTCCGATGCCTTCCCAGCTGCCACGCACTGGAAGGTAGCGTTCTGCCCGGCATTGACCTCCACATCGCCCAAGCGGGAGAAATGAGGCGCTTTGGCTGCAGAGGCACAGAAACAAACAATCCCACTGGATTCCACAGGCGCGCCACACCAGATCTACACTACGGTGGGCTTGCCCCTCGCTTCCCCCCCGTACACAGCCATGGGACAGAGTGCTGGATCCCAGGAGCACACGGCCACACCAGATTATGGCTCTGCAGTGGAGCACAGCTATAAAACATGCTATTTTCTTGCTCAGGATTAACGGCTGTAGCAGGAGCTGAATTAAATGGTATTAATTAGCTCAGCACCTGGATCAAAGAGCCCCCCAGTATATAGATCCAAATTCTTTGCATTTAGGAAGGGTAGGTTAGAAGCAATCCACTTCAGTGACAGAGTCAGGAAGGAAGACATTTTTCCACAGTTGCCACATGGCACAATTAGACAAGCGCATTATGGGGGGGATTTTCTCTTTCCTCTTAGCATCATGTATTGATCACTGCAGGCTGTAGGGTACTGGGCATCGTGGAATGATGGCTGTGAGCCTGACTGTAAATTCTCACTGTCCTATTCTATGGAGCAACTGCTCCACCGCCAAAACAGACTGTATGGGAGGCACCTTCTCAGAAGAAGCAGAAGCCATGGAGGAGGCGGCAGGAACGATACGAAAGGCTCAGAAGCTGCCTGACAGTTTAACTCTCCAGCCACAAAGAAGGACACTACTGACTAGCACCACATTCCTGCAATGCCCTCCTTCCCTATCATTAATGCTCCAGAGCTTACTGGCTTGGTCTGGCAGAGACACTATTTAGGGAAAGGACTCAGGGGCACACTGGTATACATGCCCTGAACCCAATTTGTCCAGTCTGCCAGGATGTTAGCTACCTCGCAGAGGCTATCCCCAGTCAACTGACCTTTCCCTTGCCACCAGAACTGTCCTTTTCAAAGGCATGACATCTAGGCCTGTGCTCATCTAAGTTTACAGACTTGTGAGCAGAAGCAGAAACAGCTTTAGGGTGTATCATTCAAGGGACATTCACATATGCCCCTGCAGTGTCACCCACCCAACCACTGAGCCCATGAGCTGCTGAGAACTCCTGAAATCAAGCCCCTAGGATCCCACAGGAAGGTACATAACTGAGCTTCACTGATCATGAGTGAGTGGGTGTCCATTCAGCAGGTGTAGGGCTCAGTGTGACCCTGGGTGCTTTGAGCCCCTTGTCACTGACGCCCAGTGATCACAGCTACATGATGGGGGTGCTGGTCTATTCCCCAAGGTGAGATGGGAGGGGTGGGGACTGGGACTCATAGCTTTCCTGCCTGGTGCTAGGCACTAGCCTGCACTCCCCACCTTGTCTGGCCCTGTGCAGCATTAGCCATTAAGTCATGTTCTTTACCCACCCAGCACCACCCTGCCCAGTGACAGCACCTCAGCGTCTCTCCCAACCTGCCAAAAATCAGTGCTGTTCACCAGCCTGTTCCCCTGCATGGCCCTCTCTGGTCCTATTCACCAGGCTGGTGACTTCCAGTTCCTGATACTTCAAGTTTATGTTGTCTGTAGGAGGCTGTCCCTTCACCCTCACCCCCGCCCCAACACCCTGCTGACAAAAGGTCCTGACAGCCATCTCTCATCCATCCCCAGCCACATCAGCTGGTGTGCCTCCTTGGCTCTGCTCTGACAGGAGAGTATGAATGCTGTCAGGCACCACGGCAGCCAGTTAACACCGAGTCCCATCAAACCCCTCATTACAAGGACATTAATTGGCAGTGTGAGGACTCCCCATGACAGCATGGCAGGCCAGATGGCTGGCCCCTGTCAGGAAGGCAGCTGCAGCCAGGTCTCCATCTTACTTACAGCAGGGATAATTCAAGACCAAAATGTCATCCAAGCCAAGGTATCCTCTACGTTCGCTGGAGATCACCGCCTCAAACTGGACCTGAGAGCAACCAGACACATACCTGTCACTTAATTCTATGCTGGAATGACATACCTCCATCCCCTGGTATAGGGAGGATGACACCAGCAAAGGAAGAGCCTGGAGATCTTTCACAGTGGGCCCAGGACTTATGGGGTTGGCCTACTTACATAATGTCCTGGTCCCAGTCCCCAAAACTGACCACCCCAAATACTGGCTGGGTGCAAGACTCCAGGGCTGGATTCAGATGCTGCAGCTTGGGCTCCTCTCTAGTTTGTATCACACTCTTTAAGAAAAGGAATCCTAGACCACTATCTGGCTTAATAGCTGTTCATGTTTTTGCAGCCCTTTCTTGCCTGGGTTCCTGCTACCATGGAAAGCTGAGGAGCTAACACCCAGAAAGGGACATGCTATGTTGTACATGCAGTCCAGCCAGCAACTGGATGTGCTACAACTCCAAGTGAAAGCACACTCCCATGAGGCTCCCCAGCTTCATTTGGGGCACTGAGAGGTTTAGATAGACACCACCCCCATACTTTTCCAATCAGCTCTCCAGAAGCCTAGCACTGTGGGGTGCCATCAGCAGAGCTGAGGATGGCAGACCTGCAACAGGAAGGCTGGGAATGAGGGACATCAGCAGAGCAATGGAGAAGCAGCCCACAACTGAAGGCTGGGATGGTAGAGCACTAGGACTGCTGTATGATGGAGACCCTAGACCTGGAATGGGAGGCTGACTCACCAACCAAGCATTTGTTCATCAGGACTAGCAGCCCTAGCCCTACACTCCTTCCTCATGTGGGTAGCTGAAGTTACATTAGTAAAGGCTCAGGACCAGGCCCCAGAATACCAGGCTATGTTGTGGCTCAGTCACCGCTTGAATGCACTGTCCCTTGGTATCCTCCTGGGCTCACTTTTTATTTTCCAGGCCTCGAATCACTCTGTAACATCATCTCGTTGTCACTCACCTGGTATTCATTGGGCCAAAACATACTGACAGCCAGCTCTGCCTGGTGCCACTGGCGCCCGTGGGAGCCAGACACATTCCAAACCATGCTGCCCAGTGGGCCACCATTCACTTTCACATAGACATTGAGGGAGCCCGGGCTGTGGCCATCCCGGCTGTACATGAAGTAGCTGAACTGGAGGCAGTGGGTATCATTCTCGCTCAGTGGCTGGAAGAGGATGCGAGCTTTCTGCCCTGGGGCATGCTGAGAGGAGTTGACCACGAGGTAGGAACCTGCAAGAAAAAGGCAAGAGAATAAAGACAGTCCCTTGGCTCAAGAGGATATGTGCACGTCAGACACCCTGCCCTCCTCGTCTCACCATCCAAGTCAAGCCACATTGCTGTTTGGCACCTTCCCATGAGGAGATCCTTATGTCTCTCTTGGACTACTCTATAACCTTGACCCACAGCTCATGCAGGGACATAAAAATGCTCTATTCAGTCTCTGTCCACCTTAGGATCTAAATCTCTTCCACAAAGTATTGAGCTTTGCCGTTCCTAGATTTGTCTAGACCACTGCCTTCAAGATGGCAAGTCAGAGCTGTATAGAGACCTCGTTTTTCTATTTGCTGGCTGAACTGAGAACAAAGGGAAGAAAAATTCCTTTTCGGGTAAAGCAAAAAACATTTTGTTCAACCTGAAACATTTCATTTCATTTTTAGGTTTTCAACCCTTTTTCTAATACCATTTTTAAAACTGAGTTTCAGCAAATTTCAAAACAAAAGCACCCACTGAAAAGAAAAGCTGAACTGTTTTGTTTTGAAAGGAAATGTTTCAACTTTTCCACAAAAAAACCCCCAAAAATTCTGACTTCCTTTTTCAGCTGGAACTGTTCTCCAAATTCAACCTGAACTCTCAAATAGCTTTGTTCCACTCAAAACTGTATTTTTCAGCTAAGACATTCTTCCTCCAAAATTTTTTGCCCGGCTCTAGCCAGAGTCTAGAGATAATCTCTCCATTTCCCCTTTCATGCTTCCTTTTACAACTGGTGCAGTCTTCCAATTTCCAAATCTCCCTTCTCCTCCAGAGTCACTCCTGCCAGGACTCCTTCTTTCCTTACTCTCTTCTCTTATCTGCCCCTTCCTAGGCGTGAACAGCTCTCCACGGCATAGTCTTTATTTGGCATGTTTCCCTTAGACTGAACTCTTTGGGGCACAGAGTATGAAGACACCAGGTAACAGATCAGTTGGTGATAGCTAACTGCTTGAACTCCTGAGGTCTCAAAGCCTCTAGAGGGCAAGCCCCTTAGAGAGCCTGCTGTAGACGAAAAAAGGATTTTGACTGCAGGGGTGAGAAGGCAGGAAGTGACCGGTTTCCCTGTCGGTAACAGCAGTTAACTCAAATAGAGCTTTTCATCATTTGCCTTCAAAGCCCTTCCCGAAGGAGATGAGTAACCCTTCCTCACTGCAAAAAAGTGACTTGCCTCACTGCAAACCACTGAAGGCAAGAAAACCCAGGTCTAACTCCAGACCTCACTTACACTTGGCTGCTTGCACGGCCACAACTTCAGCCGGCCGGCAGCCATCGACCACCGCCGGGAAGCTGCTGGAGTGCGCCCCTAGCCACCTGGTCCCCGGTGGCTCCACTGCAGCAGCCATGCCAACAAGGTGGAGGGCACCCTGAAAAAGCCCCAGCTGCTCAGGGGCCCGTGGCAACTGGCAGAAGGCACGGACATCTCTACATGTACCCTCTGCTGGCTGCTAACTGGTGGCAGAGACCTTCTTTTGACTAGAAAGGTGTTGCTCACTCTGCCAGCCAAAAGAAGGGGGTCAGCTGCCACATGAGCACCCTGAACATAAATACACATAGAAAATACACCGTTCGTTTTTCAACCAACTGTGTGGTGAGGCAATGGCAACGGCTAGCCCCTGTGGCTTCACGTCCAGAGAGGACACCAGGCTAATACAGGGACCTATTCACCACCACCACACACCTCGTGAAGCCACTTGCACCAGGACAAGAAGGGTACACCTGGCACCACCAGGTACACAGCTATGGTGAATTGGGGCCAGCGTCCAGTGCACTCGCTCCACCTGGGAAGAGATAAGGTGAGGGCTGATGGATGAGCCAGCAGGCAGCGCAGGTAAGTGCTATTTTTGCAACCCTCTCCTCCCACGTGATTGATGTGCTTCCTTCAGCTAAATGGGCTCCTCCTGGCAAATCATCGTTATCGAGCTCTCTGTCATCTCCCAGGGTTAACAAGCAGCCAGTTTGCCTGGGAAAGCTGCTCAGACAGTGACTGATGTTCTGCCGAGTTATTAGCTGGGGCAGAGAACCTGTTAAGTTGGTTCCTTGTTCCCCTTCTCAGCCACAATGTCACCCGACAGCCGCTCAGCCTGCAAGGAGAGATTACTGCCGACGGAAAGGACTTAGCCTCTCATGTCAAGAAGAGGATTAAAGAACACGCCTGGTAGCTGCTGGCACCTCGGATACTGGCGGCACAGAGAAGCCCTGCCAGCATCTGGGGGTGCTGCTCTGCCACACAGAGACGCACATCATACGGACAGGGAATAGGGAGGAAAAACCCCAGCCTCTCCATGCCACAGCTCCCCCAGCACAGCGCTGAATCGTCTGCGGGCTGTGACCATGGCTGGAGAGGATGGCAGAGGGATCTTCACAGCAGATCCTTCTGAAAGGAGACAATGGGAGCCTCCAAAGAAGCTGAAAAGCCGTCTTTGACACAGATCTCACTGCAGCTTGGGACAAGTTGTTTTAGCTGCCTTGTCTCAATTTCCCCATCTGGGCTCCCCAAACTACCAGCAGCAGTCCAGGGCTTCATGAACGGCTGAAGAGAACAGGAACCCTGCAACTCTAGCCCTTTAAAATCCCCACCCGTGGGTGACCGCACAGAGCTAAAGCAGGCCGGGGCCCCTCGGATTTACCTGAGGAGCCACCCCAACAGCCAGCGTCATCAGACTGCACCTGCTACCAAGAGGGCCTTGCTCAGGCTGCCCAGCTCGCAGCTTGGCATGACGGGCAGTCTCTTTTGGACAAGCAGGGGGGCTGCTGAGCAAGAGCAGGGCATGCAGAGGGGCAGTGGGCACAGTGACTGCTCCTGTGGTCCCGGCCAGTGTTTTCACAGACAGCCCCCAGCTGCCCCCTTGGCACGGCAGTCAGCTTCCTCAGTGTCAGGCGCCTGGGGTTGCATGAGCCACACAGCTGTGCAAGACCTCACACTCACCACGGTGATGGCTCAGGCCCATCAACAAGCCAATTCCATGAAACCTTCCCCATCCTTACAGGGCTAGGGACACAAGGCCTGAAGCATTGAAGGGCCTCCCTCTTGGGAAGGGGATGCACCAAGCTGCGTCGAACCTGGGACCCTCTCTCTGCCATAGGGTCTAAGCCGAAGGGGTACAATCAGGAGTTAGGGGGTCGGGATCATCTTGTGAATAAAGAGGTGGGAGCATTGGGAGAGCCTGAGAACCAGTGATCTAAAGTCACAGTCCTCAGAGGATGAAAACAGCCTTCCTGGAGCTCCCCTGCTGAGGATTGAGCCCATGCCTTTCCCTGGAAAGGACAGCCCATTTCACAGCCCAGGTTCCCAGCTGACGGGCAGGCTGGACTGGCTGCGAGGAACGGAAGAGTCCCCATGATCCAGCCTGCCACAAGCTGGGGTCCCGTATGCTGCCGGCTGCTGCACCGATTTTCTCCTTGGACCTCTCACACCCCTCTCTATCTTCTTTTCACCCTATTTTTTGCAGGATTGTTTTCCTTCCCTGCTTCTCCATCCACCCTTTCATTGCTGGATTCCTCCCCCCAACCCTAAGCACAGTCCAGACCCAGTTATCCGCCAGGCCCCATGGGACTTTCACACCCACTATGGCAATATCAGAGTGGCTTTGATCTGAAGGGAATGAGCTCTCCTGGGTATCCAAAGCCAGAATCCTTGGCCTGGGGCAGGAATGTGCACAAAAGGTTATGGGACTGCACCTGATCTTGACACACCCCCCAAGGGCAGTGTAGTCAAGTGGTTAGAGCAGGCCTACGAGTCCATACTTGTACCCACCTCAGTCTAATAGTATGGACTCACAAAGCCCCTGCTCGTGGCACTGATTCCATTACAATACCCCAAGGGATCCTGAGAAACACTGGCTAACCCCCAAGTAATTTCTCTAGTACCCTCTGGTCACAGGGTTGAAATAACAGCCTCAGCCTGCTGCTGCTGCTGTGGGGTCCATGCAGGTGCATGGAAGCATGCAGCATGTTGTGGATGCAGAGACACAAGTTTTCACCCTGCAGCCCTGTGCGTCACATTGAGCCACCCCTCAATGAGAGGCAGTGGCAGAGATGGGCAAGGGATGCACAGGACTGGAACAGCAGGGGAGATGCATGACAGGGAAGCAGTGCTGGGGAAATAGGTGGCTCCAATTTCTCTCTCTCCTTGTGCCAACACTGGCTGCTGACATATGGCTTCCCCAAGGCGGGCAAGGGCCTCAGGGGACCCCTTCCCTTGCAGCAGCAGAGGGAGGGGAAGGGGAGAAGGGAGCAACCCTCCATGCTGGAGGACCAAGGGACAGGACAGCCAGGAGGCAGAGGCAGCAGGTCCTGCTCCCAGGTCCTGCTCCACTATCTCATCACTCCCTGGCTGGACTGTCATGAGATTAAAGGAGATCAGAAGGGGCCCACTGGCAGAAATGGAACAAGCAGGGCAGGGTTACGTGGGGTCACTGCCATCATAATCAGAGTACCAGAGCCTATCATGGCAACTCAGATCACATAAATTGTTACTGAGATGGACACACACAAGCATGCACACACATGCATGCACGCACACCCCAGGTATAGAACCCAGGAATCCTAGCAACATGCTTCCCCCCTACATACCACATGGGTACAGGGTCAGACACAACCCCTGGAGTGTGGTACAGTGCCATGGCTAGGACTGGGCCTGCAGTTAGTGTTTTGACACCCAGAGCTTTTGGATCCTACCCCAGAACACACCCTACAGGAGTTGAGGGGAGGATCTGCAACAAGAAAAAGTCAAGGTCAGTGCTGGAGGGTCCTGTGCCCTGGCCAGGAGAGGACACTAGGACAGGTAAAAGAGTTGCAGGAAAACAAGGCAGCCAGACAGGGAAACAGGGGTCCTCTGAAAGGGCTGGACAGCTGGGAAAGGACAAGATCTTTTGGGGTGGTTCACAATGATGTTTGCAGGAGGGTCTGAGCATGGGCAAGGGCTCAGAATGACTATAAGGAGGGAAAAAGGGAGATTCTGCACCCAAGAAGGGTGGAACAGGCCCTGGGCAGAGGTAAGGGAGTAGGCTCATTCACTGAAACAGGCCTTGACTTTGGACAGCTACATAGCAACAGCTGGGGGAAAACTAGTGAATACAGAAGACTGTGACAAGGGGGTTGGATCATATGATTCATCTATACGTGAGTCCTGCACTGCAAAGGGGGCTCACCTGTGGTCTTCCCAGAGTTTGCACTGCTCCTCTCAGGACAACCTCACTACCCACACATGGATGCACATGTATGTACTGCCATGTGAGTGGCCCTATCTGGGAAACCCTGCACTGGCACTCAGGCCCTGCAGCAATTTAGAGATAGAGCTAACCACTAGATCCCAAAGCCCCAATGATGAAGAAGCTGGGAGGACCCTTGAGCCATCCGCAGGCCCCTTAGCATCCTCCCTTCTCCTCTCCTGGCAGCCCAGGCTTAGTGCTTTCTCCAGGATCTCTATAAACCAGGCTGTGGTAATTGCTTACATCTCACCAGAGACTTGCTAGCTGTTTTCCTTTAATGCTCACTGCTGCGGCTGCATCAGTACCGCTATCCCCGTCTAGATTTGAACCATTTAATTTCCATTTCCATTGCCTCGTATCATTTAGCACACAGTTGCCACTGATTTTAAAACTGTGCTCAGCGGGCAGTTATGCAGGGAGCATGTTCATAAACCTTTAGCTTAACGAACACCACATCGCAACTCCTGGGCTGTACAGGAAGCCTACCCAGCTCCCTAATCACACTCAGCACGCTCGGCACACCTTCCTTCCCCAAGTCTTCCAGAACTTGACAGACTAGTCACGCTGTGTACCCTTCTTACCCGCTACCCGGGATGGAGTCAGCAGCAAAGAAACCAGGGGTCCTGACGCCAGGTCTTTCTCATCTATTCCCTACATTCAACTCCCCAAGTTAGAAGCAGAACTAAGGAATTCTGATTTCCAGCCTTTTATGTTATACCCCTGAACTATAGCCCTGAACACACATACATGCACACCATAGAAAACCCAGGAGTCCTGGCAGCATGCTTCCCCCCTACATACCGCATAGGTACAGGGTCATGCAGAAGCCCCTGAAGCATGGTACGGTGACATGGCTGGGACTGGGTCTACCATTAGCATTCAGGCAACCAGGGCCTTTGGAGTCCCAGCCCTGCTCTGCTCCCCTTGCACACAGCAAGAGCTAGGGACACAGCACAATGAAGAAAATGAGACTGTTAATACTCCTTTCATTTTAATAATGCCAGATGCTGTAAGTAACCATGGCAAGCCATTTATTTAAATCTGCCATTGTTTTCTTGACAGTAGTCCTTTAATTATTAATAGCTTTTACCACTGTTTAATTTAAATGAATCCACATTATTCTCTTCTAAGAAGTCTTGCTGGGCTGCTTGTGTTGGCCAAGTGGCTACAACAGCATGACAACAGAGTAATGAAATGGTAAGTGCACGTGTGGGCCGGGGCTCTCATTTGGATGAAATCAGATCTCCCCAAAAGTGTGTTTTAGGCCCTGTATTCCTAGCAGCTCATGAAGATTGTCTTGCAGCTCAGATGGCAAGGACCTGAGTTTTGGGGCCAGAAAGACCAGGGCTCTGTCCCTGCAGCAGTTCAGAGTGTAAGCCAGGAGGTGCCATATATCTATGACAAGGATGCTTGTTCTGGATGTAGTTAGAATAACATGGAGCCATTTTCCTCTGTGATTTCAGCAGCTGCTTGGAGGCTTGAGAATAAAACTCTGCCCACCAGCCAACATAGCATGGGATGGGCCTAGGGAACAGGGAAAGGGAAGGGAGGGCAAAGCAGGGAAAGGAGGGAGGAGTGGTGGGAGGCTATATTTGCCAAAGAAAACTGTCAGGGACAGAGCTACCCTGAGAAACTGTGTCGCTCGGGAATGAACCCCCCTTGGCAGAACTTATTCAATAAAACCATCTCACTCACTCTCTATCACACAGGAGCAAGACCCAGAGCTCACCCCCTACTAGTCCTCAAAACATCCCGACCCTCAGAGTGGTTGAGCTGCACAGCAGTGGATCTCCCCGACAGGCAGTGGCAGGGGGCCTGTCCCGACATTGTGAATTCCTAAACACAGTAAGCCTGTTCCTCAGCTGGTGTAAATCATGGATTTCATAGGTTTCATAGCCATTAGGGCTGGAAGGGATCTCAGAAGATCATTAAGTCCAGGCCTCTGCCTCAGTGTAACTCCATGAAACCAATGTAACTCCATGAATCCAACACGGTTTCACCACTTTACACCAACTGATAAACTGGCCTACTGACACGTAACCCACCCATGGCACATTCTCTTCCACCATCCCAGAGAAAGGCTTTATTTATCCCCATATTTAGGGGGATGGGGAAACCAAGGCATAGGGGGCAATAATGGAACTAGCAATCAGAAAAGAGACTTTTAAAGCACGCTTTCCTACTTAACCACTGGGCCATACTGCCTCTTAGCAAGCATTGCCCACTGCCACCTCCCCCCCCACAATGCCTTTTGTCAAGGCTCTTAAAGACTCAGGTTTCCCCTTTTATTAAATTGCCTTTGGGCCCAAAAGCTGAGGAAAAGGACAATTTGAGCTCTAAGAATCAAACCTGACTCTGTTCCACTGACTGAAAAAGCTTGTGTGTGTGTGTGTGTGTGTACACACACACACACACACACACACACACACACACGAGCCAGTGTGCATGTGAAAGAGAGCAAGAGAGAGAGAGAGAGAATCTACATTTTTTTTCCTCCCTGGCAAAATTATTTCTGCACTAATGAGATCAGCTCCATTTGGCCTAGGCAAAGCTAGCTCCGAGAGCTAACTCCAGGCTGCTCCTCCATCTGAACCACAGCCAAGTGATAGCTTCCGATCGCTCTACCCGCCCAATGCTGGGGTCTCATTAATAAGTGAAGGTCCTTCTTCCCCTGAAAGCCAGACAGAAAGATAAAAATTAAATAAAATTGCTGGAAAGGAACTCAGAGAAATGAAATCCAAGCTAGGGCAGGAAGGTTACATGCGGGAAACACGCCTGCAAAGGCTCTGTGAAATATCTGACTATGGTCATAAAAAGTCTTCTAGGAAAGAGACTGTGGGGATCAGTCCTGCCTTGACCAGGGGTGCGCTGGGGCAGAGAGAGACAAGAGAGTCCCTAACCCCACTGGTGGTGGCTGTTCAGGTTCTTACCCCACCCTCACCCCTGGGAATCCAGCAACAACGAGTCATTCATTAAAGGGGGACACGTGTGGCATTTGTCACATGTGGTCACTGCTTCTTCTCTCACGCTCTCCCCAGGGGCTGGAAGGGAGGTGGACTTGCATGGTTTTATCCTTTCTAAATGAAGTGCATTCTGTACAGGCAGAGCTCTGCATTTATGTTAGCAAAGATTTTCTCGCAATTATGTAAGTCAAGCAAAGTGTGTGACAGTTCTTACTGCACGAGGGAGTTTGCTCCAGCCTGGGACGAGTTCCCCAAGAAAGTCCCCTCTCCCACACAGGACAGCTTTCCTCTTTGTGATCTAGGACTAATCTGGTTCTGGTTCATGGTGGGTTCCTACTGCAACCATCCCAAGAAACTGTCAAAGTCAGATGAACTCATTACCTCCCACCACAGCAAGAGCATGAATTCATGAGATGTGAAACACCAGACCAGGCAGGAACCTTTTGGTGAGATGAGCAACGTGGGCAAGATCCTGAGCTGAAATACACCAGCGTGGCTCCTCTGAAGTCAATGCATCTGCACTGATTTATGCCAGCAGTGGACCTGGTCTGGAATAAACCCCAGAGTCAAGTGAGCAATATGAGGTGCTGTAGTGAAACCTCTAGTCCAGGGGAGCCACGCAGACAGCACCAGTTCTGCAAGTGCGGTGGCTGAACCCTTGAGATGAATGATCCTAACGGCCCTAAGAGATGGGGGCTTATTATGAGAAGGGAAGGGAACTGCTAAGAAGGAGGCAGCAGGGGTCTCCTACACTTTGGGGAGAAGGGCAGGTAAAGTGCCAACCTAGGATTGGGAGGCCTGGCTGTGTAACCCTGGGCTCTCCCTGCCTCTGTTCCCATCTATACAAGGTGGATAACAGCACTCAATGCACTCAGACGCTGTAGTGATGAAGGGCACATGAGGGCCAACCATAGACAGGGATGGGTCTCAGAGAAGGCCTTTCAGTATCTCCCTGCAAAACTCCCTGACCCCAGCTGTCTTTCCTACTTGGTGCAGGGGGCTGGACCCAATGATCTTCCAAGGTCCCTTCTGGCATTACAATCTATGAATCGATGAATGCCAAGTGTGTTCATCTGAAGCTTTAAAGTAACCAAACCCTGCATTACACGCACCATGACACCTTGGCTGTCCACCAACAGCACGCACAAGGCTGAACCCGCCCTTGCACGCACCCATCGACAGCAGCTTCCACAGCAGAGCCTTCCACGCCAGCACTAAGCCTTCACGGCGCTACTCTAAGGCTGCTAAGGGAAAGCTAAGGCTATAATGATTATTAGCAGTTTAGGGAACAGTTAGCTAGTGGGGAGGAACTGTCAGCAGGAGCCGAGACTGCGTTTGCTACTTGCTGGGAGAGCAGGAGTGAAAAATTCAGGCTCAGGTTTGGATCAAAATCAAAGCAGCATTTGTTCCGGATGGCTCCAAGGGAGAAATACCAGCCACTTCACAGCCATTTAGAGCACAACCAACCATGCAGCTAATACCGCAATTCTCTGCAGTTACAATCCCTGGGCCAAGTCCTCAGACAAGCTCTAGTCCCAGCAAGTCCTACTTGGACACGTGGGACAAGGGCTTTTTCTGACTCCAGATCTCCGTCACCAAGCAGAGTGTGGCCCTAATCTCAGAGCCATGCCACAAAGCACAGGATTGCTTTAATCTAACATGGGGCCACAAACACTAACAAGTCTTAAGCATAACAGTATAATTATTGTGCGAGATCGCTGTGGGGCAGAATTGTGGTAGATTGGTTGCCTGAACCCTGTATTATTTTTTTTTAACCTAACATGTTTTCCTTTATGGGTATAATTGTAACTCTGAATGTCCTGGGTTTATAATGTCTGGTTTGGGGATCATAACAGCACTCTTGCCATGTCCTTTACTCTTGAGTTACTGATCTGTACTTTCAACTTTCACTTCATCTTAAAAGCTTGAGGGAATGAGAATTTTTCACAGCGAGAGCCAAACACTTTACTCTCGGATGTATTGGTACTGAGATGCTACTTCAAGGCATGTTAGAGTGCCAATCGCAGACTAAGACTCCCCTGTGTTAGGGGCTGTACAAATGCAAAACAAATATGGTCCCTGACCCAAAAAGCTGGCAGGTTAAGTCTAAGACATAAGACAACACGTGCCTAGAGACAGGCCAAGGCATGCACTGCAGAGTGCTGCTGTACTTCCTTCCCAAGGGGCACCCAGTCATCCTCCAAGCCAAGCATGTACAATTTTTAATCTGCGAAAGGTTAATTAATTGTCACATGCTCTCAATCCTGTTACAGAGGTAAATCAGGCATCTGCCTGCAGGCAGAGGACAGGTGCTACGTAATGCTGTAGCTGTCGCTAGGGTTATCTCCCTCTAACAAGGCAATTAATGAAGCACCACTCTGCATGAGTGTTTAACAACTCTGAGTTACTTAAAATAACTCCCACCCCCAGCTGAAATGGCAGGGATGTTCCCAGGAACCAACCCCAATCCTGGCAGCCCCCAAAGCTGCTGCCATGCCAGCTGCCAAGGGCAGTATCCTTGAGAGACTGGTCTCTAGGGATGGCATCCACCTTCTCCAAAACTTCTGAACCAGAGCAAGAGAGAAGCAAATGTTTCTGAAGCCATTGGAGCAGTGATAGCCTTTTAGACTCAAGGTACCCCCATTAGACTTGATGCCCCCCACCAGAACTTTTGTGAATGTGGCAGCACCCTATTTAATAAATGAATTTCTTTATTACCATGCTTACCTCCTTGCAGAGGGGCCAGGCAGAGGGGGTAGGGGGAGCAACCAGGCAGGGATAAGCCTAAGCCTGAGTTTATCTGCTTATTTCTTCATGCCTCAGTGGTACCCTTCAAGGATCTTGCAGGTGCCCTGACACCTTGGTTAAGGAACCACTGCATTAGAGAGAGACAAACGCAGAATGGGCGCTGGGCGTTTTAAGGCAAGCATGCGCTCTTTGGGTGCTCAAGCTCGGACAGCTGACCACATCTTCTATGAATGTCCTCACGGCCTTCTTTCGGGTGCCCAAGATCTTACTGACATTGGCCACTCTATCTATCGCTGGGTTTCTAGCCCTTATGCCTCTGACATGAGTGTGGCAACACTCGCTTCGTGATCAGAGAGAGACTCAG
>NW_005842009.1:1972630-1980523 GCF_000455745.1 Alligator sinensis
GAAAAGAAGAGAGTAAGAATGAGTCTGGTTTGAACGCTGGCTTCACCTAAGAATCTGGTTTAATCCTACTGGGTGATGGCTCACTTCTCAGCATCGCATCTGCCAGGGCCTTAGCAATGTTGCTACAGTCTATACTGCAGCTGCTGAATGTCCAGTCTGAAAGACAGGTGCGATGCCTGCTGTTGTACGGATAAGAACTTGATCTTTCCCCCCTGTTTCAGCTTCCTGAAACATCTCTTCCCGGGAGCAGTGTTGTCCTACAACCTAAGGAAAAGGAGAAGAACCGGAAAAGACCTAGGAGGAACAATCCAAAGGGCTGCTTGAAGCAATCAACATTGCTCTACCGTTGATGAAGTAGAGAATGCAAGAGTATGTGCCACGCTGCCTGCACATGTTTAAACTCTGCAGGCTGGTAAGTGACCCACCAAAACGCAAGTGGCTTGAAGACAAAGAACCAGGCCGTTCACATGAACATCTCAGTCACATATTAAAAGCACTCCCCTACGAATCTGAATCAAGGGGTCAGGAAGTCAGCTTTATCGACAAAACGCATTTTTGCTAGTCAGCCAGGACTTCAGGAACCCTCCCAAGTTCCCGATCTCAGAAAACACGGGCTACTGCACAAGGCGCCTGGCCAAAATGCTTGTCTGTGAGATGTCAGTCCTTTAATTAGATCTAGTTGTTTAATAGGCGTTTGGATCCATGTGAGACTCAAGCTGTAGTGACATCTTAGAGCCACTGTAATTTATTGAGATCCAAGGATTTTTGTTTTGTTGCTTGAATAGGAAAGAGATTACAAAGCAGCCACTTGCTAAGTAGCAGCACGGGCCAGTAGGCAAAGCACAGCATGGCGAGACCAGGGGCCTTCATCAGCGTCTGCCTCTGCAATTGATTTGATGAGCAATGTTGGACAAGCTGCTTTCCTTCCTTCCCTCCCTCCCTGTGTCTGGTCTACTTAAACTGGGGTAACGGCTGTCACTTCCTTTATGCCTGTACAAAACCTAGTACAATAGGGCCCTGATCTCGGTGAGGATCAATTTGTGCAACTGCAACACAAACAAGATGCAAGGCCCAGTGCCTGTCACTATCCTTGTGTTTGTACCACAGCACAGCTTTTCGTTCGGGAACAACTGTCTTGCTGTGGCAGGTAGCAGCTTGCAAGGGTTTTCAGGAAGAAATGATCAAACTATTTGTTTTGGATATTATCCGTAGCCTGTTCTGCCTTCTTTTGGTTCATGAATCACTCCTGAAGGCTGTTAACAGATTCATTACTCAGAGGGGCTAGACAAGCAGTCGTGTCAAATACATTTTCAGCTCACAGGCTGTTCACTTGAACCCTTCGGTACCTCCGTGCATTATTCTTGGGGTGCAGCTAGCTTCAAAGTCCCGTGACTGTGTCTCTGTCCCCACCTGAACAGCTAAATTCTTTTCAATGTTTTCCAGCGCACAGGATAAATGGGGCCTGTCTATGGGCTCAGTCAATGAGATTAGGTGCTCCCCCTTCCCAAGGAGTAAGACAGAATCTGAACTCATGCCCCAGATCCCAGAGAGCAACATGCTATCGGGGGCTTATATACCCTATCACAGAGCCTAGATCCCATCTAACCACAACATTCATAACCAAGGATCCACAGCCCCTCTCCCCAGCACCCCCGGTATTATGGGGCTCACTTTTCCGTAGTGTGTGGGGCACGGATTTCTTTGCCAGTAGACGCTTCAATCCAAGCACTCGGTGTATGGACCTCCGTTGGCAGAGCCGTAATCCACCCACGTACGGATCTTCAGACAAAGCACCGTGTCATGTGCTTCAGAAACTTGCTATCGTTTTTGTCAGGGCTCAGCAGTTGAGCAGTCATTTGCAACAGTCACACACTCCTGCCTACATGGCCTCCCAAAGGCCTATTCACCACCAAAATCTCCAGGCACCTTCCAGTCAGGCATTAAACAACACAAGTAACTTCCTTTTATTGGAGGTTTATAGGCAGAATGAGAATCTACAGGGCTGTAACCGTAAATACAACACAAATAACCAAGACTTCTGGAAGGGAATGAAACCCTCCTGCTTGACGGCAGGAGCTGACCTCTAATAAGAGTCGGAAAACCCTCTCCTACAAGAGTTTCTCTCACAGCGGTGAGGGTTTCTTGTTCCTCTCTCGCAAGCAGCACGTCCCAACCAGTGTTGCCAGATATGAAAAATGGAAACGCAACACTGGAACCTCCAAAAAACTATTTACCGAAAAGGATCACGCACTGCAGCATGGAAGAGCATGCAAGCACTTTTGTCTTCATATATGATCCTATTGCCATAAACAGCAAATATGTGGATCACTTCCCTTCTCTTTGCCTCCCAGCACATGAAACTTTCAGCTAAATTCAACTTCCGAATCAACGTCCTCTGCTGTGACATTTGCCTTTAGCAGAGGGTCTAACACTTCTCAAAGTGAGACAGCGCACAAGGGATGACACGCAGATTATTTAACGTCATCCGGTTTGGGAAAATTGATCAAGTATGAACCTTTTCTTTCATATGTGAGCACTCCAGACCTTCCCAAGTTATTGAACATTTTAGCCGCTTTCACAATTATTTAAAATTCACTGTACCAGAGCTGAATTTACCTTAAAACAAGATAATTTTTTAAGTCTGGCAGCGCTAATACTGACAAGGTTGGAGACAGACCGGACAGGACTGGCTGGGCCTTGGGTCTGATCCAAAATTTCTGCCCTCCTAATGACCATATAAATGATAAAGGAATCCATGGAATCGCAGGGAGTCTGAACTCAGTGCTTTGAGTGGTGGAAGTGTTGGTGAATCACCGGTTTTTCCTTTTCCAGTTCTTTGCCGTGGCCCGCAACTGGGGAAGACAAGGTGTAGGCTCCGGCAAATCAACCGGCTTATAGGACTTCTCTTTGATGAGCACACTGACTGACAGGGGTCTCTGAGATTCACTGGATGTGGCATTAAGAGAAGCAACACCTAAAATCAGTTCCAAGATGATGCTACAGGCTCAGAGCAAACCTACCACCGATTCTTGGGAGCGTCTGACCTTGCTGTTACCGACCGTAATGTAGAGTGAATTCACTGAAGGTGCTCTGTACAACATACCTGAGAAATTAATTACTGCAGCAAGCCAGGAAGGGCGTTTGTACTGCAGTGAACTCAGGAGCTAAGTGAAAGGTCCTAGGTTGGAGGCTGATGACTGGAGCTGATCAAAGCTCACAACTCCTGTTCTGCAGGAAATCCCAGTATTTCAAATGAGTTTTCATTCCCAATCAGATGCAAAGCAGAAATTTTCCAGCAAAAGGCAAAGCTCAAAGGTCTGGGATTTGGAAAAGTCAAAAAAGTTTTGTTTCAGTTCTTCCTAAGTGAAACAAAGCAGCTGGTTTCCCTGATTCTTGGGGACTCCTTGGGCTGCCCTAACTCTGGGGAACAAAGCAAGTTCCCCACAATCAGAAAAGGCCCCTTGCCACAGAGAAGGGAGCTTGGAAACCCTGGCAGTCCCAGCCCAAGCTGGTATTCTCAGAGCTTCCAGGCTTCCTGCAGCAGAACCAGGAGATTGGGCCCCGAGAGCCCCTGAGAGAGTTTGCAGCCACCAGGCTCCCAAATCTGTGGCAGAGAATGACCAGGAGACTCCAGCTCTAAGGCAGTGGGTTGGCACAGGATCCCTGGAGGCCCTGGGATCCAAGCTGAGGTGGCAGGAACAGGAAACCAGGCAGCTTCCAACGGGTCCACTTCTGTTTGGTCAAAGATTCCCAGTCGGTTCTACAGAGTACTTCAGGCACAGCAGGGCAAGCCTCCTAACCTCATCCCCACTGTCTCGGCACTGGCTGGAAGTGTCACCCCACAGCCTGAGAAAGATGCTGTTCTGGTCCCTCCTCTTGGACCATTTTGGGGGGTTTTTGCACATTTTAAAACACTGACACCTGTCCAGTAGGATACAGCCAGAGAGTCACTCATTGGACCAAACATGCATCAGATTGCAACAGGCTGCAGTGCTTATTAGCCAGGTCTGGGAATCATACCATTGACATGGGTCATGGCTTCTCAGCTTGGAGGCCAAAAGGTGTGAGAGGGTTGTGATAGCCCTGCCCTTCCCATACTGCTGCATGGAAGGGATTGCCCCAGGTAGGCAAGGGGCAGGGGTCCCAGTATGGCAAGGCTTTGAAGCACTATTTCAGTGAATGGCATATCACCCAAGAGCAGCTGCTAAGCCCCCACTGTACCATCTGTCTTGTAATGGCAGCGGACATGGTATACTGCAATTAAAGTCCTACATGATGAGCTGTAGGGCTGTGTGAAACAGCCACGTCTCATTTCGATTTCAGATTTGGCTGTTTTGGAAGACAGCGATTCATTTCGGTGTTTCAGATCACTGTTCTGTTTCGATTCAGCCGAATCTGTTTCAGAGTTTCGACGCTGTTTTGGAGATTCGGATCAGCCGGGGAGAAGCAGGCACAGCCGGATAGCTGCAGGTTCTCCCATGGCTCCTCCAGCTGTGCCTGCCTCTCCCTGGGTGGGGGGAGCTGTGGGAGAAGCCCCCATAGCTGCCCTGCCCTGCCCAGCCCCCACCCAGCCGCAGTCTAGTCCAGGCACTTTAAAAATAAATAAATAAATAAAAAATAAAAAAGCCCTGCACTCACCAGCTCTGGCAGCAGTGACCAGGGCCTCTGAGGGCTCATGGCAGAGCCCCGCCATGCAGCATGGGGCAATGGGGTCGCTCCCCGCACCTGGCACCTGCACAGCAGATGCCACATGGCATGGGTGCAGCGCAGCTCGGCAGGGTGCCACGCATTGTCTGGGAGCTGGGGCTGCTGGGGCTGAGCAGTGCCAGGCTCCAGGTGACAGGTGGAGCCACCCCAGCTCCCAAACAGCGAGCAACGCCATGCCAAGCTGCACTGCACCCACACGATGCAACAGCTTCCATGTGGGTGCCAGGTGGGGGGCTGATCCTACTGCCAGTAAGTGCAGTGCTTTTTACTTTTAAGTGCCAGGAGGCTGGGCCGGGAGGGGGATGTAGCTGGGCAGGGCAGTCATGGGGGCTTCTCCTGCAGCTCCCCTGGCTGTGCTTGGCACAGGCTGCGCTGAGCAGACTCAGGTGCTGGTGCTGGCCCCAGCCAGCAGCAGCAGCAACCTGCTGTCATCCTGCGAACAAATCCGGCTGTCCCAGACTCCTCTCGGGGAGGTGTGGGCCCCTGGATCTGCGTGCAGGATGACAGCAGGCTGCCATCCCTCCCACAGAGCACTGGGATTGGAAGGGACCTCAGGGACAGATCGTGGACACTGGCCAGCTATAGGTGTTAATATTAGAGCAGTCCTTCCACCCCTCTTCCCTCTCCCTCCTCTTAGTTTCGGTTTCCCTGCAAGCCCAGCTCTGAAACATTTCCAAAACTTTTTGGATGGTTTTGTTTAATTTCAGAGGTGTTTCAGAGCCTTCCGTTTAGTTTCGGATTCGGTGTTTCAGACACCGAAACAGGCCAAAACACCCACGGCTGTTGAAATTTCACACAGCCCTAATGAGCTAGTGCCAGCTTCCCCTGCCCCTCCAGTTCATGCTCCTGCTGTTGTCAGTCCAGGTTGTTGAACAGCTTGCAAAGTCCCAGTGCCCAGACTCCACAGCAGTGGTGGGCAACGTGGGGGGGGAGGGGGAGAAGGGTCTGCGGCACAAAGAAGCCAGCAAATAAGAGCATGTATCCTCCAAAACAAATCGATAGAGACGGGCGGAAAAGACTCCACAAGCAGGGGGAGGTGGCTATTACACACAGCCAGCCCCAGGGAGAAATCCAATGAATTAGCAACTTGTAAGACCACAACGGGAAATGGATCGAAATTTTCACCAGCAACTGAGCCACGCTCCAGAGTGATCGCAGCCACACTGCGGACTCTGGGGGCTGGCCGACAGGCTGCCCTCGTCTCCCGGCTCAGCCCAGCAGGGCAGATACTAGAGGGTCACATGGAAGCCCCCAACCCATGGGGCCAGGCTGCAGGTACCTGAGAAAGCTATTAACCTCCTCACTGCTGCCTTCCACAACAGCCACAAGTGCAATGATGTAGCATGGCACAGCAATAATGGCCCAAAGCTTGACATCCTTGTCAAAGAAGACTGTGTTAAATACTAGGTACCAGAATGGATAAGGCTAGAAAAATTTACTTCTAAAATACACCTGTAGAGACATGTGCATACACGCACACACACAGATCTCCATCTGGTTGTTGGTTTGTCTTCTCCTGACTCAAGGGTCTTTCTGGTCCGTGTGTGGACAAAAAGCAAGACAGCACCGAAAGGGTTAACCAGTTGTGGATTTTTTTTATTTTTTTTTAAGCTCCTGGTTCAGGGCAAAAACCCAACAAGTCCCATGAAAAGAGCATGTCTTAACACACAGGCCCAGGCAGGGGCCACATCACTCCTCCAGACTCCTCTATGCTCCATCCTGTCCCCCTCCCAGGGAGGGGTGCAGCAGCACTGGTAAAGCTGGAGCTAGCTGGGTGGGGAGGTGCTGCAGGGTTCAGGGTCATGCTGGAAGGGAGCTCTCCTGGTGCGGAGGGGGGAAAGGGAGGGACAAGGTATCCCACCCAGTACCTGCCGTGCTTTGGCCCAGCCTCTGCAAGGTAATATGTCCCGCTGCCTTTTTAATGAGAAAAGAGAACGGCACTGGCCGACATCTCAAGGACAGCTCTGCTTGGCAGCAGGTGCCCGACCCCCAGACAGCCGGGAGGAGCTCTCCTATACATCATCCTCAATGACAAAGGTGAAGGACTGCATGGAAAGGGAGCATCTGTGCTTCCCTTCTAGTGTGCAACATAATACATGCCCAGCAGCATAGCACTCCAGGGCTCATCCCTGCTACCAGCAAAGGTACAGCCAAAGTTCAGCTCTAGCCTGCAGACATCTGAATTTGACCACAAGGAAAAGTGACTCAATTTAAATATTATTATTATTATTATTAATTGTAAGCACCCTACTTAAAAGGAGGGAGTGTGGTATTCCAGAGGGAGTGAAATGCTGGGATTTAGGAGACCTCAGGTCTGCTCCTGGATCTGCCACTGACTTCCTGAGCATTCTTGGGCAAGTCCCTTTGCTTTCCCATGCCTCAGTTTCCCCATCTCCAAGATGGGTGATGATACCCAGCTCTCTTGCAATGGAAAGTATTCAGCAAGAGCTGGGTGTTGTAAGTAGAAACACTTGAATGAGAATTATGAGGGATCAAGCAAAGCAACACAAGCAAAGCAATGCCTGCTGCTGAAAAACAGGACTCTGGAACAAGTCCCACATAAATGCCCAGGAAAGCAGGAGGTTTGAAAAAAGTGGGGTTCTTATAATGACAGAGCCCCTATATGGGAACATCTGTTCACCAGAGCGTCCCAAGGGATGACAAGGTCGAACGGTCACAAACTCCTCCATGACCGTTTCAGGCTAGACATAAGGAAGAACTTCTTTACTGTCCAAACCCCCAAGGTTTGGCATAGACTGCCGCCGGAGGTGGTTCAAGCACCTACTCTGAACGCCTTCAAGAGAGTTCAAACACATCAATGATAACATTAAGAACCACGGTAAAACAAACAATGAAAGGCGATATTTTAACATGAAGGTAGTGCTTCAAAGTCCCAAACAAGGCTGGGGGTCTCACTATGCTAGGTGCTGCACACACCAATCTATAGTTTTGAGATAATCCATCACCTTCCTTGTAATCCCCCTTTTTAAATGGGAGTTTGGTTTACTCTGAATGTTTCAGTGGATATCATTTTGGAAAGCTGTGTCCAATTATAGCTTCCACGAAATAAAAACAACATTCCCATTCATCACAGACAATGAACCGGTGACAGCTGTTTGTATAAAACAGTGATTCTCAACCAAGGTACCATGGGGTGCTGCACAATATTAGCACTGGGAGGTGTTC
>NW_005842009.1:1980533-2020547 GCF_000455745.1 Alligator sinensis
AAACCCAGAGATTTCAAATTGTAATCTATAGTGTCAAGCACATTCTGACCTGTTTTGCTCTCTCCCAGTTCTTTGCAACAGAAGAATTGCTCTACAATTTTTCAGTAGTCAAAAATGAGTGAAAGCTAAGAGCTAGCGTTTTCCAAGGGGTGCCAGACATCTAAAAAGGTTGATATCCACCAATATAAACTGTTCACAAAAATCTTTTTTTTTAAGTTATTTTACACTTAACATATGCTGCGTTTCAGATAAGATATTGAAAAGAGATGGACAATGTGGTGATGTAACACTATCCTCTTTCGGCTGAAATTTAAACTGCATGTCATGGTCCCTATAGTACTTTTAGCTCATGAAGATTCTCCTTCAGCACAAAAGCCTGGATTCCTGTCGGAGAATGATCCAAAGTCTCTCTCTGAGATTCTGGGCACCGCACCACACCACATCGCGTGGGGACAGTCAGGAAGTTACCAGATGGCCAATATAACAACTGATCAACACAGCCGTTTTACTTTAAATCCTGTCCATGTGCTGGAGAAACAGATAACAGATAAGACTTTCAAAACCTCAATGGAGAAAGCATTTCCAAACCCTTTCTGCAAAAGGCTGCCCTTTAACAGCCCCCGAAGAAAGTTTTGAGAATAGTCAGCGATGGGGTTTAGACACATACCATAGCTTTGTTTTTAAATAAGACCTGTCTCTAAATCCCTTTGCCCATTTGGAAAATATAAGGAGCTGGAGCTGCAGAATTAGTTCTCCGAGTCTTCACCAGGAAATGGTTTGCACCACAACTCAGAGGCTTGTAAAAAACATCATCCCAGACTAAAGCTGAAGAGCCAAAGAGTGAGTCAGCACAACCCTGCTCCAAAGAAAACGTTTTACACTTCCTGAATGGGAACAGACCTCTCTCATGTGCCCGACTAAGGAGTAAACAGCAAAAGGATTGTTTGTAAAAAACATGCCAAAGCTCAGATGCTCCAGATTTCCTCAGGAATGCGGGGAACTCATTAAGATGGCAAGATCTACTTCTCTGCAGAAAGAGGATCTGGGAGCTGTAGGAAATCATGAACTGAAATGAGTCAACGATGTTGTATTATTGTGAAAAAGGCAAAACACCCTCCTGGGCTATATAAACAGACCCATCGCATGGCCGACTCCTGAAATAACTCCTCCACGCAGCACTGGAAAGGCCCCAGCTGGCTCGTCTCATTTGGGGCACTACGCTTCAAGAAAGGAATGGGCCAAATGGAGAGTCCAGAAGACAGCAACAAAAAAAATTAACAGAGGTCTAAACAGCACGACCCCCCAGGAAATGCGGAAAGAGTTGGGTTTGTTTAACCTACAGAAGAGAAGATTGAGCAAAGATGATAACAGTCTTCAAATATGTAACAGGTCGCTGCAAAGAGGAAGGTTATAAATTGCTTTTGTTGTCCGCTGTAGATAGGACAAGTAGTAATAGGTTTAAACTGCATCCCGAGAGTTTTAACCTATGTATTAGGAAAAACATGCTAGCTGTAAGGACAGTTAAGCACTGGGAAGTTGCAGAATCGCCACTGTTGGACGTTTTTACAAACAGGTTGACAAAAACGATCAGAAAAGGTTTAGGTATGGCTGATCCTCCTGGGGAATGGATTTGATAATATATTCCAGGCCCATCTTGTATCAGAGATGGAAGAAAACACAGCAACAAGGTCATTCACTGAACCTAAAACCAGCACTGAACAAGATGCACAGATCATCAGGGCTCTCCTAAGTGGTTTAGCCCGTATTTTTATTTAGAGGAAGCCATCCATTATCAGACTTAGATATGACAGACTGCTCCAAGCTATGGATCCCGTGGTAGAACCGGGGCCTTAAACCTCACCCTTGACCCAGTCTGTTCCACATCTTAAAAGCCATCATCAAATGGGGAGAGCGCCCATCTTTCCTATACCTGAAAGGCTGCTGTAAAGATGGAGAAACATTGTTCTTCCTTGCCACAAAAAGCAGAACGCAAGGTAACAAACTTACACCACAGCAAAGCAGATTCAGGTCAGCCTTCAGGGGGAATGTCCTACCTATAAAAGCAGTCAGGCAGCAGAACAATGTGCCCAGGGAAGTTGCGGGATCTCCTTCACCGGAGGCATCCAAGAAGAAGACAAGCTGGAGAGGCACCAGTCAGGGATGATTCAGGAACTGTGAAGCCTGCATCTGCGCCCGGTTTTGGATTAGATGACTCTTGCAGTCCCTGCCAGCTCTAAGATCCCATATCCCTGCCTCACTCAGTCCATTCGGTGCCTATAGTGAGTGACTGGCACAGGACTAAGAGAGGAGACTGTGTCACTGTTGCCTGTGGCTGCAGGAAGAGTTCATTACTAAGGTCAGATCAATCTATATCACACTTAATCTCTTAAAGCCTATTCGTTCAGTTGCCAGCTTTCCAACAGTGAGTTCCCTTGTATCCTCTGGTAAACCACCTCGCTTGGTGTAAACCGTATCCTGAAAGCAAGTCACGTAAGGGGCAAAGGGGGATGGTCCTCATCCAAGCACCACCTACAAAATCAGCTTCATCCAGAGTGCTGTCAGAATGAGATGCTGCTCATGGTCTGCTGCACAAGCATCCAGACTGCGATCACGCAGCTATGGGTATCTGGGCACTCCCTGAGCCTGGCTCCCCTGCAGCGGGGCTGCACAACATCACTGGTGGGTTCCTCACGTTTCTCTCTTTCTTGGCTGGTGATGCCTCCTGAAAGCCACCAAGTGCTGGCACCCAAATGAGACATTGCTGCCAGGCAATTAGGCAGATCTGTAACCCGCCCTCTCCTTTCTGACACGAGAAGGAACTAGCTGAAGTTGACTTTTAACTTAGCATCATCATACACCAGAGCCAACCCTAAGATGCCCAGGGCAGTTCACACCCTCCAACTTCCGTTCCAGGTTCTTTGCAAACCTAAGTAAATATGAGCTACATCCATTCACATTTCTGAGACTTTCTTGTTAACAGCTAGCTCTTTCTTCTTCCCCCCCCCCCCCCCCTTTTTTTTTTTTTTTTTAATTACAGCTGAAAATCTGAAGAAAGAACAAGAATCTTCCTAACAAGGCTCAGAGGTGCCAGTATGTGGCACAGCTGTTCCTGAGCCCTAACTGTGCACAATTTAGCAGTAACCAGAGAGCAAAAAGATGAAGTGGAGGCAGGGAACTCATTCCGACTTGCCCATCAGCTTAGTGGTAGAATTTTAACAAGACTCTGGAAGCAAACCGCAGCCAGGCCTCCACCCTCCAAGGAGATGTCTGCAACCTTGCACTGGGATGCAGGAAGTCTGGGCATCAATTGTCTCCGAAAGGCCAGCACAGCTATCATTCATATTGCAGGTGTCTAAAGACAGTTGATAAGGGTGCCCTATGCTGGGCTGGCACATCACATCTGAACATACTCTCAAGGTGGGCCGACCAAAACCTGATGGCCTTCAAATGCAGAGAAGTGTAAGGTGCTGCACCTTGGTAGGAAGAACCTCCAATATACTTACAGGTTCGGCAGTGCTACGCTCACTAGCACCACAACCGGAAGGGACTTGGGGGTCTTGATTGACCACAAGATGAATATAAGCCACCAAAGTGATGCTGTGGCTGGCAAAGCTAACCAAACTCTGGTGTGCATCCACTGATGTATCTCAAGCAAAACTAGGGAAGTCATCCTCCCGCTTTGCTTGGCCCTGTTGGCCCTGGTGAGACCGCAGCTGGAGTACTGCATCTAGTATTGGGCCTCCCATTTCAGGAGGGATGTGGAGAAGCTTGAGAGAGTCCAGAGGAGAGCCACTCGTATGATCCAAGACGAGGAGAGGCAGAGGGACTTGGGACCCTTCAGTCCGGAAAAGAGAAGGCTCAGGGGGGAGTTGGTGGCAGCCTGCAATTACATAAGAGGGGTGCATAAGGACCTGGGAGAACAGCTGTTCACCAGAGCTCCCCAAGAGATAACAAGCTTTAACGGCCATAAACTCGAGGAAGGCCAATTTAGACTAGACATAAGAAAAAAGTTCTTTACAGTGCGTGTGTCCAGGGTCTGGAACAAACTCCCCCCAGAGGTGGTGCAAGCACCTACTTTGGACTCCTTCAAAAAAACAGGTGGATATATTTCTTGCTTGGGTCACTTGATCCCAGTTGACTTCCTGCCTATGCCGAGGGGGCTGGACCCGATGATCTCACAAGGTCCCTTCCAGCCCCTAATGTCCATGAAATCTATGAAATATGAAATCTTTGGCCTATATTTTCAAGTCACTAGTGCTTTGGGGACACTACCTTGAAACACCTGACAAGGGGGATGTGGGTGCTCAGCAACGTCTGAAAACCGGGCTCTATTAAGGGGTCTCGCACTGAATTCCCCAAAATTGAGGTGACCAAAATCATTAGACACTTTGGCAAAATTCAAGCTCTTGTTGGAAGAACTAGCTTTGCAGTTTGGTCATGGAGGGTTTGAAGATGGATTCAGGTTCCTACATGAGCACCACAGCCCTGAAAATAAGCCCACAGACCTCACATCTGGGTTTCTGTGTCCTGAGTAAAACTCCAATCAACCAACAAGGAAAAAAAAAAATATATCCTTATGTCAAGGCAGAGGAAAGAGACACATGCAATAGGCTGGTGTTCATATGACAATCTCCAGTATATGTGGGCCAATCCACACCCAGCAAACTTTGCTGTTAGATGTTATAAGAACCCCAAATTGAATGTGGGAGAGACCACCCCTTAAAACTGCACTGAATCAGAGTATCAACCAGTAGCATCTTTCTAACAGGCTCCACCTTTCCTTCCAGAAAAGGAAATTCAACCACCACCCAGTTTTTAAATGCAGCCTAGTAGGGTGGCAGTGAATGGGAGCTACATCCAGCTCGTAGCTGCGTGTGAAACGAGCTTGCTGAGTCTCAAGTTCCTCCCACCCAGTTGTCCACATCTCAGTGGCCATGAACACAAATTAGCTCCAACACAAAAAGGCTGGGCCGTAAGCAAGTCACAGAAACTAAATGCCCATCCCGCCCTCCAGCTCCAGGCCAGGACACCTTGGTGGAGAGAGACTGGGGAAGCCTGCCTTCCTCCTCCAAACAACCCAACCTCTCCTCTCTTCAGGGCTGTTAGTCAGTGCACTACACACCAGAGCCAAATCCACTAGAAAAAAAATGGGAAGAGGGGAACAGCCCAGCATTTAATCAAACCATATTTTCCAGCACAATTCACAAGCACTGTGAGAAAAATCACTTCTCCCCAGGAGGACTCCCAGGACGCGACTGCACTGAGCTACATGACAGCAGCCTCCTTTAACGAAGTCTCTTTGAATTCCACTGCAGGCAGCTGTGAAAATCCAATTCCAAGCCCAATTAACAAACCACTACCCCAAGCCCAGCCCTTCCCCATTTCTGCTCCAAGGGGCCAGTGGGGGGAAAATAAAAAAAGTCTTGCTAATCCGACTTCCTACACTCTTCGGCGGCATCATCAAGGCTGTGAGACTTGTGACCGGGGCCGCAGACAATAGGAAAGTCGTACAGCTCCGGGCAGGGGGCGGAGGGGGACAAGGGCTGGAAATTGCTGGCAGGCTGCAGCTCTGGGGAGCTATGCCAAGGCCTGTAATGCCGCCAACTGTTCCCTCCCAGCCACCGGCACGCGTATTTGGAGCCAAACGCAGGATCCGCTCTGAACCTACAAAGAGGGGAAAGGAGAGGCTGTTCTCCCTCAGTCTCTTTCATGTTTTGTTGTGTGTTTTTTTTTAAATACACAGAGAGGGGAAAAAAAAAGATATTAAAAGGCGCCAGGCAAGGAGGGGATTATAGGCCCGACGATGCTTTAGCAGAGAAGAGGTGCCAGTGGGGAGCCGGTCTGAGCATCGCAGAATCTTCCTTCAGGAAATCTCTTTGAACAATCAATCCCAACAACGGCTTTTTCTTTTACTCTTTTCCAGCACATCAAACCGATTGTGTGCACAGCACATTAGCTCTGGTGCTCTGTGCTGCATCGGGTGGACCTCTCAGGAAAACAAGGCACGTGCTCATGGTGGGGCTGCCCCACTGGCAAGAGCTTTTAAATCAAAGCAGGCCAGGAAAAGAGAAGGTTGAATTGATGCAGCCTTCGGTCAAATCCCTCTGGAAAGCCAGAGCCAGGCCTGGTGCTGGGTTGTGGGAATGCCTCTTGCAGGCAGAGAAGCAAGTCTGGGGAACTGTGTGAAAGCAGTGACTCTGTGGCTTGGGAAATATCAGATGGATGGATGGAAAGGGCAGGGCAAGGGCATTCCCACAGTCCCATCCAAGAAAGCTAAGGAGGCTGGGAGGACAGGGGAAACCGAGGCAGAGGGAGAGGAAGGGACTTGCTTCAGAATGGCAGGGACAAAACCTGGAACAGAACTCAGGTCCTGACCCCCAACCTTGAGACCACCTGGCCTCCCTAATGCCTAACAAGCTTTGCACACTCAAAAGCCTGCCCTTCTTTACAAGCATTTCCCCTGAGGCTGACATTACTGCCAGCCCTCAAATTTCCAAGGTGCCTGCATCTTTAAGGACCTCAGATTCCTGAGCTGCTTCAGAGGAAAGTGCAAGGCTGATGAAGTCTGAATGATGATTGTATAAAACAACCTGTTATCTATACTGTTATCGCCATCACCAATGCATGATGGCGATAACCATGCATTGGTTATGCATGTCTGTTTGGGCCCTGGCTACTGTGCGCTTGCAAATCTTCCCAGCTTTCTTAGCAGCCAATCAAGCCGTGCTAGGGAGCAATATCTTCCTGTCAACCCTTCCAAGTCTCACCCTTTCCACGTAATGAGACTAGAGCTGTGCAGGCAAGAGACAGGGGTGGAGAAAGTGGAAAACTAAGATCCTCCATTTGCATACAAATGGCAATGGATAGGGCTGGGCGAGCAATCAGAAATCCCCAGGATGAAATTACAGTTGGAAATTAATTCAAGCTTCCAAAAAAAAGAGGGTGTGAAAAACCAGCACCGTTGGTTACCTCTGGTGAAGAGTTATTAATGCACAGCAGAGGTAAGGGAGGCTCTGTTAAAAGGGATAGTCAGCTAGATTCAGAACTCATTTACCCTGCGTAAATCAGGAGAGGCCTTGCTGAAGCCTGATCCCCTGCACGAGGCACAGGACAAGGACCCAAGGAATCTAGGTTTGGTTCCTGTTGCCCGCATAGGCCTGGCACTTGGAGTGAGGAGGGGGGACAATGAGGCTAGGGACAAGACCATAAGCCTCTCTGCATAACCCTCAGTGAGGCTGTGTCCATGCAGTCAGCCTACCAAACACAGTGTGAGGTTGCACTAAAGAGCCCTGCCACTCACCAGTGCTAATTAATCTATCACAAGTGCCAAAAGGTCTGATTATACAGCATCCAAACTAGAACACAGCCTGCCTGGAGCAGTGATGTACCTGAGGGTGCTGTTACTGGGCACAGTGGGCCCCTATACACATACACTGAGGCTGCTCCAATGAGCTGTAATTACAACACTTTGGAGCAGACTCGATTAATCGAGTCTGGTAATTACCATGCTCTAGCAGACTCCAGTGTCATGTGTATCGACGTCCCCGCACTGAAAAATGGCGGTAGGGGTGCTTTCATTAAAGCTTGTTCAACGAACTTTAGTTAAAGTGCCCCACCACCATTATTCAGTGCAGGGACACTGATACATATGATGCTCCAGGCACCCGAATTAGAGCAGCTCTCAGAGCCACTCTAATTAAAGCACCCCCTCTCCTCCAGTGCCTCCCAGAGCACATGTATAAGACCCAGTAAGTTTAGGGTGGGGACATGGCCTGAGCTACTTACAGCCACATGTACATGTCCCTACCTTCAGATTAGGCCATTAAGAGCTTTGTATCTGTTTAAGTACCAAGACCACATCACCCTAAATTGCCCAGTCTTCCCCAGGTCCAGCTGGGACACTCATGCACAGATTTTGCAAAGAGATCAGCATGCGCCATGTACCCACCATGCTGAGCTCTTTTGAAAACTTTGCTTAAATGGGACCTGAGACCTGCAGAAATTCTGGGCCCTCCAACTCTTTGGGTCTATGTGGCCCATCTGCCAAAGAGAGATAGTGAAGGCTGCTTCCCCCTCCCTCCTGCTTTGTCTGGTCAGACTGTAGCAGGTACTCTCCGTCTTACCATGAAATTGTACAGCTCCTAGCACAACAGAGGCCTAGTCTCGACGCAGCAAAGCTCTAACACAAAGAACACTGGAAATTAATCAACCAGCAGTGGTAAGTAGACATGAGAAAGGACAGAAGTCAATCCACCCTTCCCTCCCACCATGTATACATACCCACACCCACCAGAAGCCATGTTGGGGCTTCATGGGTGTTTTGTGAACTACATATTTCCCCTTTGACGATGACGGACTCTTTCTGAGGGAATGAAGTGGGTTAGCCAGGCTTGATATGCAAGGTGGTGTAATCTCACACGGGAGCAGCATTTCCCAAATAAGGGGTTGGGGGCACAAGTCCCATAGAAATGCAATCATGGGCCGGAAATGGGGTCACAAGGCAAGTGAAAGTGAGGTCACAACAGCAAAAGACTGGGAGCCACTGCACGAGAGCTTTCAGGGGATGATCTATTGACAATGGAGCACACGGGACATATGAACCAGACAGTGTGCTAACCAGTCATGTCCTGAGGACATGAGATCAAACCCTTACTCCTAGTAGGTCACTAGAGAAATGGAGATCAGTGGTACTGTACCATTGCCCTAGTGCTCAGATAGGTTAATGATGGGCAGAGGGCAAAATACTAGAGAGTCGGATTAGATGAGACCCCATTGCAAACAGTACACAGTTGAGGAGCCTGTACTCCAGAGATGTCAAGGATGAGAAAAACAAGGCAGGCTGCAGGTCGGGACTGAGAGGCACAGGCAGAGCTGTGTAGGGGAGCAGCAGGTTGGAGGGGCACTGGCAAAGGTGCCTAGGAGGCCTCAGGACTGCATTAGAAGAGATGCTGCAGGCATTAGAGGAGCTGGGAGGGGGTCTTACCCCACTGTCCTCAAACTCTCTCTCTCACTTTGATGAGGGCTGGACTTTAAAAGAAAGAATAAGTAGACTGTGCTGATGTGATAGGAGTAGGCCTGTCACTGTCCTCTGCCCTGGGAAAGGCACGTCTGCCCCTGTTCAGACGTATCATGCCCTGCCCTTCGCAGAGTAAGACAGCTGGGTACCCAAGACGGTAACAACTTCCACTGGCTGGTACCACTGGCATAACCACACAGCTACAGCAGGGTGCAGGAAGTATGTCAAGTCCTGGACTTGAGTCTGGGATGGAGGATGCTTGCCTGTAATTTCTGGGGGCACCAAACCCCAAGATCTCTGGGCTTAAGCCTGTACGTAGGATGCCTGCTAATGGATTTGGGAGCATCTGAAGTCCCAAGGTGAATGGCTGGGACGGAGGATGCTCGCCAGTTGTAGCACCATACATGGTGTTTAGAACGATTGCGTTCTGCCTGCTCAATTGATACAGTTTTTGGAACAATTGAGTTTTGCTCAATCAATATGATTTGGAACAGATTTGGCTAATTTGATCTGGAACACAAAATATATTATAAAAATAAATAAATAAATAACAGCTGTTATTTTTCCACACCCCCCACAAGTCAGCACCTGGAGCTACTGCCCCAGTCATACTGACTTAGTTATGCCACTGGGAGTGACGGTGACTTCCCATGTCCCTGGCCAACACCTGTGCCTTGCCGCTCAATTAGCTAATACCTCCTGCTCTGTGACTGTAGACAGTGAGTCATTCTTGCAGCTGATGGTTTGTTTTCTCCCCCCTGGGCCATTTATCTGGAAACCAGGACCACATCTGTCAGCTGAAGGAGAAACTCCAGCAGCATATGGGAGAGGGTGACCTCCAAGCGATTGATGTGAGGAGCCTGTACTGACGCTAGGGGCCTGGCAAGGTATAGCAGTGCCCCCTCACTCATGGCCAGGGTATGGAGAGGTATCCTGGCTCATTTACCTACCCACCCGGCTGGCATCACTACCTCAGCACACATAAATGATGCAAGGGTCAGGTATTTAAAGGTCAGTGCTTGGAACGGGCCTGTGCAAGGATAAGGACTCCAGAAGGACACGGCAAGTAGGAGTGGATGAAGAACAGGAGCACCATTTCAGGGAGGATTCTGAGATTTCAAGAACTGCCTTCCCAATTTAGAACATTTTTTAAAATATATATATTGAATTCTGTGAAACAAATACTCCTAAAAATGCTTGTGTAACCCCGCTCGGGAGGGGATGCAGGGGTGTGGCGGTGGTGACACAGGGTCCCCAACAGTTCAGCAGTTTAACAGTAGAGCACAAACAAGCCAGTTGTATTTATACCCCTAGGCATTAGAACATCAACCTGTAATATAACCCATGAACCCCTGCAAGGAAAACAGGTTAATTCTGTTCTCAGCTTAACAGGGCAACTTAGAAGCCTGACCCCAAACAGCCCCAAAAGGACCCTTCAGGGTGAGAATCCTCATCTGCACAGCCCCAGCTGTCCCGGATAGCACACGGACTTGCACTACTCCACAACCATGCTGACGGCACTAACTTCTGCAGCCTTTTAAGTGCAACCGAGTCAGGTCCTACTCCGCAGCAGCAGTCTGCTTCTCTCTCTGCTGCAGTCTCCTCTGCAGGAAAGTTGATCCTTCCTGGGGCCTTTTTCAACGGTCCTTCAAGCATATTAGGGAGCAAGACCTCTCCTATTCCATCCATGCTGAATCCAAGCAAATCAACCCCATGTTGCAGCTCCTCTTTCCCGCCTGCCTTCAAAGCAGCCTGGGTGCTGTAAGTCAACCTACTGTCCCCTGCTTTTCATTTTCATTGGCTTTTGGCCCTCTCCTCCCTCTCCTATTGAGTGGTGGCCAGGGCAGGTTGAGAGCCATAGCTCAGGTCAGTTCTCTGGGTCTGATTTCCCTGCACTTGGAGTGGCCCCACCCCTCTCTGCTTAGCCTAAGGGTGGGGGTTACAGTCTCCCTCCCTGCAAATGTATTGTGGTTTCTGACTAGGCACAGTGTTATACCACAGTGTTAAACAATGGTAGCCAGAAGGGTGTCCAGAATCTACAGCAATGACCGAGGCAGTGGGGTGAGGACACAGCCGGCTGCAGGCTACTCGCAATGGCCATTCAGTAGGATGCCCCAGCTAGTCATAGGTCAGGATACAGGGTGGCTGTCTCTGGTTGATCTCCAAAGTGGTTCTGTGACCTCTTCTCTTTCGCTATCTGGCAAGTCATCCTTCTTGTTAGCGGTCACAGCAAGTGGTGCTGGAAACCGTGTAGACTCTACAGCATCCAGGTTCAGCCTCACATCTACCTCTCCTGAAGTATTGGGTAGAGGTGGATGTCCTCATGATGGGGGAAACTCTGCTTGAGGAAAATGATCTGCAGGGAAGTGTGTTCGCTTGTGACTGTCAATGGCCTATCCCAGTCACAAATGTTCATCTTCCTCTTCACTATCTTCCCCCTGTGACAGCGGTACTGGCCAGCCCTCTCCTTCTGTTGTGCATAGGGCTCTCCGCTCTAGCATCTGAGCACAGGTCCAGTTATTAGTGACAATGGCCAATGTCTGAATCTCGGGATCAACCCCTGGCACATGAGACATCGATTGTCCAGTGGGTAGAAGATGATTCTGGTGCCACATTTTTTCTTTCCCATGCCCATGCTCAGGCTTCACCCGATAGTCTGAACAATTGGGAAGCTGTTCCCTAGTTACATATGGGGTGACTCCCCAGTGATTTTGTATCTTGTGTTTCCCAGGGAGGCCTAAGATCCACACTGTCACCAGGTTGCAAGTCTTGGTGTCACACTTGCTGGTCATATCGAGCCTTATTTTTTATGCCCAGCCTTGCAGCAGCCTCTAAGTCAGTAGTATAGGCCTTTGCTAAGTCTTCCTTAGCCTTTTGGCATACAGGAGGTCGGTTTCTGGGAGAGCACCATCAGCTGAAACACCAACGCACAGATCCAGGGGCACACCAGCTTCCCTCCCAGACATAAGCATAAGGAGAATAACCGGTACTATCACCACTCTCTGCTTAACCCTTTGCAACCCAGGGGTGGGGGGTTACAATTGGAAAAATGGAGGCATTAATTTCAGTAGTCTCTAAAGAAAACTCCATGCCATGGGTTGAAGCGCAGCCAGGAAACCTTGACTGCATGACCATCCACCTGGCAGGCGCACTGGAGCCAAGACCTTGGGTAGCCCGGAGATCCCCAGCCCAGATGCAGTCCACACAGCAAGCTGCCCCAGAGCCACAGACGCTGGCAGCCTGGGCTGCAAAGGGACTGAGCAAGCAAAATAGCTGGAAGATTGCCTCAGTTTAGCCAGAACTTCTTCAAACCAGCTCAGCAAAGCATTTCAGTTTTAACAGACTGGCAATTTCCAACAAAAAAAAAGTGTTGCATTACAATTTTTTCCAGCCAGCTCCCAGGAGAGCTGCACATCTCTATGTCTTGATCCCATCTGCAACCAGTATAGGGCTCATTCCAAATTGCACTAAGTCACCATTCCTGCAGAGAGCAGTAGCAGACAGCTATTGAGAAATATCTGAGAAGTGCTAGGTCTACAGGTATCTCTGCCTCACTGACACTGAGGCTGCACCTGCCCTACATACCCCCTCTCATTTTCACATTCAATAAAACACTCCTCATTGCATTTAACATCCTCAGAGAGCTGGTGTGGTCAACTGGCCAAGCTGGTTTTTCTCCAGCCAAATTGCATGGTTTTAGGTCAATCTTATTCCTGTCCCAGAGTATGTTAGTGGTTGTACTTTTCCACATCCATCCCCTCTGCCTTTCTAATGTCCTTCCTCAGGGTCCAGCTCCTCTCCCTACTATTTGTGGCCAAGTAACAGTGGTGGTGGGACTTGTTGCAGGAAGATTGGTAGAGTTTTAACTCACCTGCATTTAAACCCAGTCACTCAAACACTCTGAGTTGCTACATGGAGAGAGTGAATAGATCCTCATCAGAGGTCAATCCCCAAGATTATTCTCTGGACATATCCCTTCCAGCAAGGACTCAAACTACTCCAGATCCTTTCTGTGGGCTCATAGAATCATAGGGCTGGAAGGGACCCCGAAGGATCATCAGGTCCAGCCCCCTGCATGAGCAGGAAAGACATCTGGGGTCAGACGACCCCAGCCAGGTGACTATCCAGTCTTTTCTTGAAGACCTCTAGAGTAGATAATTGCACCACATCTGGGGGGAGCTTGTTCCATAGTCTGGACACCCTAGTTGTAAAGAAGTTTTTCCTAATGTTCAGCCTGAAACCATCTTCTAGGAGTTTGTGGCCATTGTTTCTAGTTTTCCCCCAGGGCACCCTGGTGAACAGTTGTTTGCTGAGCCCCTGATGTACGCCTCTGATACAGTGGTAAGCCTTCTTTTCTTTAGGCTGAAGAGTCCGAGATCCCTCAGCCTCTCCTCGTATGGCTTGCCATGCACATCCTTGATCGTGTGGGTGGCCCTTCTCTGGACCCTCTCAAGCTTTAGCACGTCCTTGTTGAAGTGTGGCACCCAAAACTGGATGCAATACTCCAGCTGCGGCTGCACCAATGTTGAGTAAAGTGGGAGAATCACATCTTCTTTCCCAGATGCAGCACTTTGCATTTCTCTACGTTGAACCTCGTCCGGATCCGTTTTGCCCAACATGCCAGCCTGTCTAGGTAGGTTCCTGTCACCTCCCTCAGCAACACGGCAGTGCTTGGGTTCGATGATGCTGATGCCATGGAGAGGTCTGGGAATCTGGAGGAGGGATGGCTGCCCACTCCCACAGACAGCTGGTCACCCTTGATCATCATTCATCACACAGCATCACTTGTAGGCCCCTACCAGTCTCTAGACTCCACTGTGCTAGGCATTGCATAGGCACAACAGGGAGGCCCCTTGGAAGTCAAAGGCAATACACCGCTGGACTTCAAGAAGGCCGGGATTTCACTGCCAAAAACTCAAGACAGAGGGGCAAGGAGAATGCAGAGAAGAGAGGTGACTTGATAAAAAGCACATGGCTCACTGGAAGAGCTAGGAACTAAGCCCCCACCTCCTGACTCCCTGCATGGTGGCCAGCCCACTGGACCACAATGCCTCCACAAGACCAGGTGGAGTTCTGTGTAGACATTGGCATCATTAGACTAGGTTGAAGGCAGCGTGGGACTAACTTGGCCAGAAGGGGAACACTGGGGCAGCAGTCAGGTTTCTCCGGAGCTTTTTCAGGGAGGGAGGAGTTGGGGGGATTCTGTTCCGCATGTGAGCACTGCTTGCTAACCCTCCTCTGTGACTAACCCTCTCTACTAGATTGCAAGAATTGCAGCCCAGAATTATTTCCAATGGTATCCCTTTACGATCAGGACAGCTGGGTTTTCTTCTCTCTTTATTGTGAAGCCAATAAAGCCAGGCTAGTTGTTTCCCTCTTTTCTACCTTACCTGTATGTTCCTCCAATCCCTAAGCTCTTCTAGGAAAGGGCTCTGTCTCACTTAGTGTCAGACTCTACCTGAGGCTTCTAGGCATGATGGTACCATACAATTTTCCTGGGTTCTCTTCTCTTTGGGGTCCCATGTAATCACCCCAGATTGCTGCATCAATAGAGCTCCTGCTCTAGGCACCGTGACAACTGTCCCTTTAAATTAAATCATAAGGGAAAGAGAAGTCAGGCATGGATGTGGGAGAGAGAAATCTTTCCTCTTCACGTGCAGGGGAAAAAAACAAATCAAAAGAAGGGGAAGAAAAATAAAACAAAACAAAGCAGGCAGAGAAGGATGATGGCCAGCAGCCAGCATCTGTTCAAATAAACGCTATGCTTCCTGAAATTGGCTGATCTCCAACAAAAACTCATTTTAATCTAAGACCACGAGACTCCTTTGCAAAGTGTTCCCTTGAGAGGCCATGTTGATGTGAAATATTGTTCGTCCAGCATGCGGCTGGAGTGGACTGGAGATAGGCAAGGGACTGGAAGGCTTGTATCTGCAGGTTTCCTCACCCCTTTCCACCAAGCCTACCAAGAGGAAGGGGTTTAACCCCACACCCTTAAAAACACACCTGGCAATGCTATGCTAGACAACCCACACAGGGGAAGGCCCAAGGAGACACTCACTCATTCTTCTGATCTCTGTTTCTTGCCCTTCCTTGCATTAACAACAATGCTGAGCGCTCATCCAACCCCCCGCATCCAGCTGATCCCCATAACAGGAGGGTCACACTCATTGCACAAGGATGACTGTGCCCCGTTATGCAGAGGGGAGCAATGAGGCACTAAGAAGGGTGCTGGCTTGGCAAAAGCTGCCTGGGACACTGGAACAGGACTGAGCACCAATGTAAAAAGGGAAGGAGCACCCAAAAACACCTTTGCCCAGTCCCCTCCTCTCAGGTCCTGTGGCGCTCGTGGATTTTAGGTCCGTATGCCCTCATGGGACCAGATCAAACATCTTGTTTTTTTCGTGGGACATTTTTGCCAACTGTATTTACAGCTTGGCCAATCCTAAACATTAAAAAATCATGAGTCTGCATCCACACAAAATCCTAAAATAGGCCTAACAATCCTGGGATTTGAAAAAAAAAATGACATTTGGGGTTGTTTTGATCTGTCTTCTGGAGGAAGGGGTGGGAGGTTTCATTTTCAGGTTTTGACCCAAAAAAACTAGAAACTTACTTTACTTTTTAAATTAACCTGAGATGTTCACAGAACCACGTGACTCCCGAAGCGGAGGCTTTAAGAAAGCACAGCAGCAACCACAGGCTTGATAAAACAGCGAGAGTTGCCAACACCACTACATGTACGAATGCGTGGTTATTACAAAACCAGATGTGAGGGCAGAGTTCAGACACGGATAAGGCTGCTGCTCACATTCTCCTTGGCTCCAGAGCCTCCTGAGAGTGACGCCTGGGAACCCCAGAGGCACTGGCTACATGGGGAAGCTGCATGCATTTTTAAATCAGTTGAATTAAACCAGTACAAAAGAGCTGCGTGGATGTTTATTTCCGTCGAAGAGCCTTATTTCAATTGAGCTTAAACCAATTTCTAATCAAATTAAACTAAATATAAAACTGGTTCCAAACAGTGTATATGGGCCCACGCAGCGCTTGGCACCTGTTTAACAACACATCCTTAGGTCAACTTGTTGCAATTTTCTTATGTAGACCGAGGCTTTGGCTAGGCCTTCATTGCACAGCTAACCCAAGTTATTTCCATTTGAGTTAATTAGCCAAGTGTGCGGGAAATCAGCCTTACCGTCAGGCTGCATCTTCACTGCAGGGCTGACGTGACCTCTTAGCTAGGTGCTGCCCTTAACCTCCCCACCCATCCATACTCAACTCCACTCTTGATTAGCATTTTGATCCAGCTAACAACGGAAGCTGAAGCCTCAGCACCATTCCCACTCGGACAAGTAACTCACCTGCTGTGTGGTGAGGATGCAGACGAATCACATCAGTGCTGACCCTCCAGGGCCTCCCAATTCTCTCCCGTGTACCCAGGAAGAAAAACAAGTTCTCCATAGTTCTTCGGGGATGAGCCAAGCAATGATTCATCTCAGTGAAGCCCATAATGAAGAAGACTTAGCAATGCATGAGGGTGAGCATAGCATCAGCGAGGGCACTGCACACAGGTAGGGCTCTGCAGAAGAGGCTCACACCTGGCCTGAGCTCATCCAGCTATCGGTCACCTGACTGAAGACAAACCCTAAGATCTGCTGTGAACCAGAGAGGTATGGAAAGTGGCTGAGGAAACTTGACCAGCCCAGCCCAGGCCCCAGGTCTGTCTCGACTCAGCACTAGCAGATTCCCATGCCAGAGAGCACTTCGCTGCACAGAACAGCCATAACTCTTGCCCCAAAAGAAAAAAAAATGAATTGAATTTCCATGATTAATTGACTACAAAAGAGCCGTTTGATTTTCTGACGAGTCCTATCTAGTGTTGGTTTTCCTGGCTTTGATCTCCGCTGCGCGGCCCCCATCTTGTCAGACAGTCGGCTGATTAATACGTTTAATCTCAGCTCCGAAGCTTGCTCTGCAGCCAGGGACTCGGAGCAGGTCTTCAGAGGCCAGGAATTCCGGGAGTTCTCCGGGCAGCAATTTCCCTCCGCTGAGGGCAGGGTGGGAACTTCACTGGGGCTGGTTTGCAGGGGTGTCATGGTAAACACATATCAGGGTCTCAGCAGTCAAACATCTGAAGGCCAAAAAAAATGATGCCTCACCAAACCCCTGCATGCCGTAATTTCTAGGATGCAAGGCATGCCCTCCCCAACCCTGCCAAAATGGAGCTCTGAAAGGAAGGTACATCTTATACACCAGAAAAGTGGAAAGAGAAGTATCTGGTATTTGATATTAGACATTGCTAAGTTGAAGAGATGCCAGGGAGAGTCTGCAGGTCTGGTTAGGGAGAAAGGGCATGCGTGTCAGCACCCACGTCCACATACCAGGCAGCCCTCAGGTGCCACAATGCCGCCAGGGAAAGCAGAGAGGGTGAGGCTCGTAATGGCCCATGGCCATCTTCCCCCGTCGTATGCCCCAGACTAGTCCACATGGGGCTGCCACCACATTGTGCTCCTGTTCCTTCCTGCCGCATGGTCCAATGGAGGTCACCTCTGTAGGAGTGGGTCTCTCGTGCCATCCCCATCTTTGTCCCCTCTGTTTTCCTGCTCCCCTCCCAACTTCTCTATCAGCTGCCATAAGGACATGCATGTGAGAGCTTCCCTCTCCCCTGGGCCTCTCATCATTATGGTGGATATGGAATTTTTACCCGGTTTTATTCTTTGGGGGTGCGTCTTACACACTGAAAAAATATGGTATCTCCCATCATCAGTGACTTTCCTGTAAGAGCTGTGCTATGGTAAAAGTGGCAGCTTAGTGTCTTCTATAAACTAACCCCAGAATGAGGCCTATGCTAAGGAACTTGCTCCAGTTTGAACACAAGAATAATGCAGTGTCAAAATTAGACACCTAGGTCCCCTGATGCTGCCACCTGATCTTAAAGAAGCCACTTGGCATACGTATCCACTGCATTTAACTCAAGCGATGGGTCTCTGGGTTTGCCTAGCTCCAGCAAGACAGGCCACGCAGCAAAGACATGCCCAAGACACTGGCCTTACAGATGATGCATTTGCCTGTGTCCGCCTAGGACTTCTGGGAGTCCAGTCCATTGAACCCACTAATCTAGGTCATTTCTTCTGCACACACAGGGGAATTGCAGGAAGGCACTGGAGGACTCTCAGCACTGAAGTCTCTGCCCTCATGGCAAAGAAAGCAGGTTACAGTCCAACAGAAAGCAAAAGTTGGCTTTAACTTCCCCTCCCTACGAAAACCATCAGCCTGGCTTGAAAGCACTACTTATTTTATGCACAGACAAGTGGGAGGGCAAGGGAAATACCTGGTAAAAGCCCAGGTTAACATTTTGATGAAGACATAGCCATGAGGAGCATGGAAGGTGATGCCCCCACAACCACCACCCCCAGTGATGTGCTGCAGGCCCAGCTATCCCAGCAATACCAGAGGAGAAGTCATTACATGTTTGATGGGATGGGATTTATCATCTGGTAGGTGGTGCTGTTCTGGCTGCCCTTGCTCCTGGTTCCTGCTATTCCCTACCCTGGTTCAGCTGCCTTATCTCCCATCTATAAGGAAGGACATCCGCTGCAAAATGAACAGCTGCCAGAACCCAAGGGCACTGGGAGCAGAGTCTCCTCCAGACTCCAGTTCCCAGGAGGGCTTTACTTCTACCCCCAGGACTATTCCAGGCTCGGGAAGTTTCTGCCTTTATTTCCTGTCTTCCCATTCATTCCTCTTGCTTTCTCCCTCTTTTCCCCCTCACTCTCTTTCTCCATCTTTCCTTTCCTGCAAGTCTCCCATACCTTCCACTTCTGTCTTATCTGACTCTCTCTCTCAATATCAGGTGGTTTTGTTTTAAGGATTATGTATTTAAAAGGTATAGAGTAAGCACACACACAAAAGGTATAGGGTGTGCGTGCGCACACGCGCGCACACACACACACACACACACAAAACCAAGGAAGGGAATGGCACTATGAAACTGGATCCCAGTGGAGTCAGAGAGAAGTCTGTGACTGCTGCCTGCCCTGTAAATCCTGAAAGACCTTTCCCCCAAAGGCTAGGAGGAGGAAGGAATTGGAAGGAGTAGATAAAAGGAGGGGAGAGGAGAGATTAGAAGAGAGGAAAAATGGATGGAAAGCAAAATAAAGCACTGGTGTGAACAAGGCAGCAAGATAAACAGCCAAAGGCAGATTGATGGAGCAGTAAAGATCTTTCTATAAAGCAGTTAATGCTCTAATAAAAAATCATTTTTACTATCAAGCTATAAACTGGCTTCTCTCTATCACTGCCCAGGCTCCAGTGCCAGACCTGGTCTCCAGGCTCTCGCCTGGGCAGAGGGAATTCAAAGCACTGGGAACCCCTACTTTGAGGTGCTCAGTTACTGCTGGGATCAGCATGGTAATCCCAGCCCAGCACAGGGGTATAAGGACAGAATATGAAAGTATTCAGGAATTCAGCCTCACAATGCCACAGGCAACTCCACTAGTAAAGATGAGGAAGCAAGACACCACACAGACTAATAAACTGATTGAGGTCTTACTGGGAGCTAAGCATAAAGCAGAAAAATCTGCTGTATGCCAGCTCAGTTTGCCAAGCACAAGGCCATCCTGGCAATGGAGGTGCAGTTATTTACAGATACACATCTCATCCTTCCCAGTCCAGCTAAAATCCAGACAAGCAGCATGGCCACCATGGTCGTGGGGGCACTGCCTCCCCAGCATGGCTTCCAGGAGCTTCCAACTATCACGGGACACATCCCATTGATTGTCCCACACATGGGGATTGATTGCTTTTAAATTGAAACTGGCTGAAAGCAATCATTTATCTGTGCTTTACTACAACTTTGAGTCTGTGGCACACTTGCTTCACATTTTCAAGTCTCTTCAAACCCACAAGGACTACAATTGTATTTGCCCATTTCTAGTCCAAAGCTAGGACTCTCAAATAGTCACATGACTCCAGGAGTTGGGGCTTGAAGAATAACACCACATGTTACCAGACTCGTGATCAATTGGCAAGGGTTGCATCATTGCAAGCATGCACACACACACACAAAGATAACAACATAGCATAGTCTTCCTGCAAAATCCCTTCCTGGAATCAAGGCATGTAGAAAAACACTTTCAAAAAGAATGTGTCCCTTTAAAGGAAAATACCAAAGATTCGTGCTTGGCAAGGTGGCATCACTGTTGCAGAGGCATCAGATCTTCAGCAGATGAGGAGCCTGGCGTCCTGCAAGCACCCAGCTGTGCATCACAGTGTAGCAGGGGAAGAGGCCACTTGCACTAACAGGGAGACACTACGGAGACGCACAGGAGGCTTGGCAAGGACAGCAGCAGCCCGTGCATCTGTCTCAACACTCCCGGTGCCAGCCAGAAGGGATCTCCTCCAAGTGCAGGAGGCAGCATCAGTCTCAGCAGACCTTACCTAGCAAAGGGCAATCTACCATCATCCCACGTCACTGCAAGCTAGAAACCTGAAAACCAGGGGCAAGTCTCTGTCTCACTTGGGACAAGTGACTACAGATTAGCGCAGGCCCTCAGGATGGACCTGTGTGTAGAAGGCAACAGGCACAACTACTGCCTAATTGGCACATGGGGACCATACCTAATCCCCAGAGCTCTGACCCCCAAAACACAGGCCTTGACCCACTAAGAGCTCTTTTGGCTGTTAGTCATATGTCCTTTATCCTAAATGTGGGCCCAGCCACTGGGGCCGTGTCACTCACAAGGCTAGGATTCACACACTTAGGGGGCGGGGGTTCACAGGTACGAAGGAGAGGTAAGTGGCTGTATCCCACTTCTACCTCTGCATGCCAGAATCCACCTCCTCAACCCTGCATGAAACATGCTCTGCAGTGGGCTGGTAGCCTCCTGAACACCAAAAGGTTCCCAGCCCATACGCCCGAGCCAGACCAGAGTCCCTTCCCCAGTGAGCTGAGGCCTCCGGTCAGCAGGACTCACTGCTGCAATGCAGGGCATCGCACGCTGCAGTGTCTCCATAGTCCACCCACACTTGGGAATCTGAGAACTCGGTGAACACGACGCCCAGGGAGGGATTCATGCAGCCCGTCACACAATGCTAACAGCAGGCATCTTGGAACCCCAAAGGCCTCATCTCCAAGAGAACAGCCCAAACCGAGCAGTGCACCATCTGTCTGCACACGCACCTCGGGCAAACCCTGCTTGAGCTAACACCAACACAGCCTGGAGTCCAGCGACTGAACGCAAAGAGCAACAGCTAATCCACGACAAAGGAGAAGGTGGGAACTAGTAGGCAAATACATCTGGGAAAATCACAGGCAGATCCCAGGTGGCGCAGGAAGGGAGCATGGGTCGAACTTCACCTGGCACAGGGGGCACCTGCAAAGCTGTTTGCTACCTCATCAACCTGAGCCCTGGAAAGGAAGAGCAGTATTGCAGCTCCACAACCCTGGGAGGAGGCCATCTCCACCCCGCCAGGGTGAGGAGCATCTCTCCTCAATACATACGTTTCCTTCTCTTCCCCTGGTAAATAGGCAGCCTTGATGATGCTTGTGCTTTTGTACATCCAGCATGCAAAGGTATTACTGGACAGGGGGCTTTCAACTCGGAGAGCGGTCAAAAGTACGCCTTGAGGGATTGTCAGTGATCAGAGCATCACAGTGCTGCTAGTCATAGTCGCTAACCACATCTTGCTCTCCTGGAGCTTTTTAGCTACATATCAAGCTTCTGTGGAATATGTACTTGCAGACTAAAATGACTTTAAGAAATCAGCAAATAAAAAAGAAGACAACGTCTCCCAGAGAGAGCAGAGTATATGATCCTCTTTGTGACAGCCTGCAGTGACTCCGAAAACAAAATGGTTGCGAGGTCAGCAGGCTCTGCTCCAAGAAGCCGTGGGAGCCCGCGAGTCTGTGATGGAGATGGCCTGCTCAGCGTACGTGGGGATCATCAAACCTTTAAGGGGCTCAGACTTCCTGAGGGACGGCAAGAGCCGAAGGGGTCAAACTCACCATGAGGAAGATCAGAAGACAGATGAGGCATGATATAGCTCCGGATCAGCTCCCACTCAAAGTCATCCTCCTCTCCTTGGCTGTACTCACACTGGTTCAAATCTCCATCCTCCTCAAAGGTGCAGCCAGCTGCAGTCGGGAGAGGGAGAGAGGGAGAAAGAAACCATCAGTGGCAGTGGAGAGGAAGCAAGGGGCCGGCAGCAAAACCACCCGCAGGCCCAAGTCAGAGAGAGGGTGGGAACTGCCTTATAGGTCTGGGCAAAGCTAACCACCCATCTCCTCTCCGAGAGGGCATCCCAACCCACTGGCCCAACAGAATGGGCTCCACTGAGAGAGACTGTGCCTTCTTGCACGTACGAGGCCTGAACAGCGACGCTGTACATAAGGCATCTGACTTATGGCACAACATCCCTCAGCACGTGTACCCGTACACACACAGGCACCCCCCAACTCCAAGAGGCCACCCCCTCAAATGCACGCAGACCCTGGCAAATGCAAACCTCCCCTCACACACACCCTTAACCCTCCGCTTTCTAATGCCGCCTTTCCCCCATTAAACTGCCCACCAGAATGCATAGATTAAAGCCCGTCTTTTCCATCACCCCTCAGGTGTGCCAAGCAAGGTGGTGGGGATGACAGGGGCAGAAATGGGACACGGAGAAGAAGATTACTCAGGAGGCAGCAGCTGGAAAAACATTTTGGGATCATTTAGGATTTGCATTGCGAGCACTGAGCCTGCCTTGTCCTCCAACAGGCTCTGAAATGAGCCACTGTGCAGGAAGATGGGTTTTTAAATGGAGATTGCCATGTTATTTCTTTTCACTGGAGCAGCTAAAATGCAGGGGCAGTGGAGGAGGGGGTAGGACTGAGTGGTAAAAAAAATCAACTGCCTTCTCTTCATGCAGCCTGGGCAACACATGGAAAACACTGCCCTGTTCAAGAGGCAACCTCCAGAGTAGCAGCCCCAGCAGACGAGGAGGAGCAGATAATGCTAAAAACTCTGGCTCTGGGGCTTATTCTAATCCAGGATGTCAGGCGACCTCAGGTGGTGATGAAAACGGCACAGGCTGAGTTGGTCTGCAAATGGGATTACACGACAGGGTTACTTGTGATGAGTGAAACCCCTTCCAGTCCTACACCCTGTTTCCAATCCTCACCACAGTTACTGAGTGCTTAGCACCCAGGCTGGTTCCCCACAGACCTGGACGTGAACCTCAGCTATTGCTCCAAAAACCCAATCCCTTTATCCCTCAAGGAAGCAAAGCCTAGGGTAACGCAGCTAAAATCAGCCGCCCGCATTCCTGAGAGGTGACCAGCACACTCTCCAGGGCTATAAATATAGATGATGATGATATTTAAGCAGTTCTATCTGAGAGATGCGCAGTTCAGAGGGGAACAGAGCAATTGTTGGTATTATTCTTTTTTAAGCGCAGCATAAAACAGCAGGCAGTTGAACAGGAGGTAACAGTCACCGAATGAAACATGGGAGCGAGAGAATATGTGGGTATTTAGCATCACACATGGCCTGAGGTCTCTGGAGGTGGTGAGGGTCAAATGTAATCCCCTACCTCATTCATTATTTGTTCCCATCTAATTAACCATTAGGAAACTAGGAGAAGTCTCTTTATTGCGTGTGTGTAGCATGCGAAGGCAGGCAGGGCGTGATGGCTGGTCACCGGCTTTGGTAACAAGCAAGTCTCTTGTAGCGAGCTCCAGCCGTGGGCAGGGATGTGCATTAACAAGAAGAACCTAGTGACAGACCTGAACCGCAGCGCTGAAATCCAGACCCAGATTTCACCCCAGATTGTGGTCAGAGTTGCAGGGTGTTGACATCATGGCAGGGCTGCTGTGCCTTGGCCAACAGTGACCAGTTACAAAATATGGATATGAAATCAAAACCAGCTCCAAAGATGAAGGGGCTGGAGCTGAGCCAGCCTTTAGCGCACGCCTCTCTTCTACCCCTTCCATGCATGTACTGCCGCAGGATCAATCCCTCCTCACAGCCCACCGCACTCTGGGCACCGGCCACAGCAGTGATATAATGGATTTCAAGAGATGATGTAGTCAATGGCACTAAAGAAAGAGACGGGAACCTGGAGTAGTGGGAGGATGCAGTGGCAGGGATAGACAGCTGTCACTAGACCAGAGCTTTCCAAACTTTTCATGTTGGTGACACACTTTTTGGACATGCATCATTTCGCGACACGGTAATTCAGTTCCGGGGGAGGGGCCAAGGGAAGCAGACGCGAGTAAGGGAGCTCCGCGGTGCCCTTCCGCAAAATTTTCTGCATTTCGTGCAACACACCTACACACTGCCGCCGACACACTAATGTGTCGCGGCTCACAGTTTGGAAAGCTCTGCACTAGACAAAGGCAGCATCTGGACAGGGGCTGTGCAAGCTTCCCCTGCATGAGGCTCTTCGCTCCCAAGCCCTGATGAGTCCAGACCCAGCCCCAGCTCTGACAAAGCAGAAGGACTGAATCTCTGCCTGTTCCAGCACAGGGGCTTCCCATTCATCCCAGCCTGCAGCAATGCCTCTAGGGTCTGAGTCACACTGGAGCAGAGGCCATGGCTGCAGTAAGGCAGGGGCAAGGCAACTGCTCTTGGAGATCTCTGCCAAGGACCTCAGCTCCCAACCTGCAGCCCCTGCTATTACAGCTCTGGGCTGGCCCTCTCGCCCAACCCCAGCTGCACGTGGATCCCGACTTGCAACCCATTGCCGCAACTCCGGCCCCAACTAGCCCTGAGCAAGTAGCCAAGCATGCCATGCCTGCAGTGCCCTCTGCTGGCACACGGCACGGGTCCTGCTGCCTCCTCTGAAGCAGGCAGCCCGGGGCCACCTGCTGTGCATGACTGGCAGCGCTGTACTCACATTAGCACGTAATCCTGTGTTTCGGCATCTTATAAAATTACAATTATGTTTTATCGTGTTGTAAAAATCAGAAATGTGGTTTATTCCCCTCCTCTCTCCCTCCTCCCACCCCACAGCTTGATTGCTGCAGCTGCAAAACAAGGCAGGCAGGCACGCAGTTCCCCGTGTGATCACCTTTTCACCATCATTAACTGAAACAAGCCATCAACACTTATGTGCCCAGGGAGGTGTTTCCACGGTTCCCCTGCTTCAAGATGCCAGGGCATTGCTCCTTTAAATGGCTATGAATGTGGGGGACTGGAGGGGAGAAGCTGCCTGGTGAGATCATTAAGGAGGAGGCACAATAACTAGGAAGCTCCATGGTTGCGGGTTCAAATCCAGATCAAGTTGCCAGTAGCTGAATAACAGGCGTGTCCAAAGGCAACTCTGTTCTCCTGGAAGTAAAACAAGGCAGCAGGTCTCGGTTCAGCTCCTGCTGGAGAGGAGATGATATCACTGCTGATCTTTTTCCAGGTAGTCACAGCAGGCAAGGTGAGGACTGAAGAGAGACAAGAGGCTGCACTCGTGCCAATGGCAGAGGAGCAATGTTCAAGAAATCTGGGTTCAGCTACGAGTTCTGCTGCACTCCGCACATGGCCTTGAGCTATTCACTTCCACTGGGATTTCTAAAAGGAGATAGCAACCAGGCTCCCACTGCAATCCCAGGAAAGGAGACTTTTACATCCCCGAGGCCCCTCAGATGAGGAGCCCAGCCACTCTCAGCTCCTCATCTCTGAAGCAGGACAAGAGTCCATCTTTTGTCTGCCTTGTCTCTTTAGGCTTCGAGCTCTCTCCAAACGACTGGTTCCCACTCCATCCATTCCACAGCTGGCACAGCCAGTCCCTCATCTCAGTCATGGTGCTATATAGTAGCTGTATACCCCCCCTACTACAAATGCCAATCCTACAGTGTGGATAGATGAGATACCAATATTAAATTGCACTGAGATGAATTATTTGAATACAATGGCTACATCTGTCTGTATCTACACTAAGTGAAGCTAAACTGTCATTTTAAACCTGGTTCATTCAGAGTAAAATTACAGTGGTTTACCTCACTTATACTGTACCAAAAAAAGAGCAGACAGATAGGAAGAGGTGTTGCATGCTCTTGAGCAGGAAGTTCCCTAACCTTGTTTAAAATGGTTTAAAGTTATGTTTACTAGACGTACACTGATACATCAGTCCCATATCGGATAGGCACTGATAAGGAAAATTGACAGTATCAGCAATCAGCTTTTTTTCCCTGATATGGCCAATAACGTGGCCAATAAATGCCCCGTGCATGCGCATAGCCGCAACACGCATGCAGCCAGGAGCACAGCCCGGCATCTTGGAGAGCAGCGTTGGCTGGTAAGTCTGTTGTGGTGCACAGATCGAGGCCCCCGCGGTGAGGGTGGGAGTGGGGCTGGGGCTGCCCAGTCAGGGCAGGGCATGGGATGGAGCCGCGAGCAGCTTGTCCAGAAGGGCGTAAGGGGGTGCCCACTCCCGCCACTCAATGCACCCCAGAAGGGCATGGGGGGTGCCCCTGGATCTGCACTGGGCAGGGCGGGATGCTGCTGCAGGCTGGGGCAAGGCCAGCATCTTCTCAGTGAGGGCTGGGGCGGGTGGCAGCAGTGCTGCAAGCAGAGCTAAGGGGCAGGGGGGGGATGGGGGGGACTACAGTGAACTTTGGGGTAGCTGCAGCCCCCCCTGTAGCCCCCATCCCAGCACCACCTCCACCCACTCTGAGCACAGCCCAGCCCAGCCCCTTCCCAAGCCTGCAGCAGCAGCCCACCCTACCCCACATACATCCAGGGGCACACACCCTCCATGCCCTCAGGAGCAGGAGCCACCCCCACAGCCCCCAGACGAGCCACTCATGCCTCCATCCCGTGCCCCGCCCCAGCCCCACTCCCTCGCTCACCGCAGGAGCCTCCATCTGCCCTCCCACCACAGATTACCAGCCCAACGCTGGTCTTCAAGCTGCCCAGCTGCATATTGGAATCAGATTGGTATCAGCCGATATGGCTCCTTAAAAATATCTATTGGTGCACCCCTAATGCTTACCCACAGTGCCAGTGAGTAAATACTGAAATCCTGAACCTGCTGACTATAATGTGGACAGGATTCTATTCAAAGGCTGCTAGAGATATTTCCTCCAGGGCAGACAGGAGGTAAGTGAGGAAGCTAACCCTGCTACGGCACATGCTGTGTTTTGGCTATGGTTAAGTGAAGAAAAAAAAAAAAAAAATCACTCCTTCTACAGCACCTGCACCTCCAAATTCCTGCAACAAAAGAGAAGGGGACAGCTACACATTAAAGTGATAGAAGAAAATAGCCCTAATTTGTTCTGGCTGCCAGTCCCTGCAAAACCTGCACAGCTCCATGCACAATGCAGATGAAGTAGAAGAGAGAAGCAGTGTTGGCTAAAAGGATAACATTGATAGAAGGGTTGAAAATACACAATGAACATGTCTACGTGTGCTATAAATTCTATAAAGGCTTACTGAACAATATTTTACTGCGCAGTAAGCCTTCCCTGGGAGCACATCTACACATGCTCTCTATTGGGAGCAAATCTGCTCTCAACTGGAGCAGCCTGGTACAGGGCTGCTCCTACCCTGCTTTGGCCCCATGCAGCAGCCAGGGGAGCTCCAGGGTACTAGACTGGGGGCTGGCAGGGAACACGGGGCCAGGAGAGCTCTGCTGACTGCAATGCCAGCTGTCTTCTTGCCCTGCACACATCGGGAGGGGTCCTGATGTGCACAAGGCCAGGAAACAGCTGCCACTACACAGCCCTCCTGGCCCTGTGCCCAGTAGCCAGGATTTCCCCACACAGCTAGGGGCTGGCTGGGAGCTACCCCACAAGCAGGACAGTTCCCAGCCAGCCCCTGCCTGTGCAGGGAAGCAGAGCTCACCAGTCCCGGCACTGCTTGGCTCCCAGCTCCTAGGGGGAGCCGGGAACTGAGCAGCACCAGGACCAGAGGAGTTCTCCATCCCCTGTGGCCCCTTACTGTTGGGGCTGACCAGGAGCAAAATTGCTCCGAGTCAGCATTTACACATGCGCTACTACACAGTATCTACGGTGCAGTTAGTTTCCTACCTGTATTTACAGGTAACAGCTAACTGTGCAGTAGACTAATTTGCCGCACAGTAAATGGTGTGCACATGTAGACAGTGATGCTTTAATGCACAGTAGATTAGTCTACTGTGCAGTAAAGCATCTTGTGCGCACACACCCATTTTCCCCAAAGAGAAGCTGTAGAAGGGTTTTTACAGAGAGCAAATAAAAGCTGAAAAGACATTTTGGAACCCAGAGGTCCTGCCATGGAGCAGTTCTTACTACACACGCTGCCTTGCTAGCCTACGGAGGGATAAAAGGCGTTTGATTGAGCATAGATGACTGCCAGCAAGCCTGGTGCAAGACATGCCCAGAACCCAACCCGCACAAGGTAAATGGCTTTGTGGTTCAATCCAATGCAACAGAGCACAGGGCCCTCCCCAAAACAGCAGAGGGACCGCGCTCTGATGCTCCACCCAGCAAATGCCTTCACACCCCACAGCCCCCACAAGCTGGAACCTGGGGCACTCTTGTATCCAGTCATCTGTACTCCAGCCAAACCAGGAAAGGCGATGGGGCTTTTATTTTGTACAACATGTAACTGGTACAGCCCGGCTTGTTAAACACTGACCTATTGTTCCCTTAAAACCACAGATTACAGGCGGGCCAGGGCTTCAGTAATAATTAATACCGACCCCCTGGGCTGACAAGGACAGGCACATTAAGAAAGCCCTGAGCAAGCAGAAAGAACAAAGGCAAATATCCCCTAAATAGGCCAGTGCTCCACCAGCGCCTGCCTGCTTTATTATTTCATTTACTTTTTCACATCTTTTCTTAAATTATGTTGGTCAATTCTCCCCAGTGCCAGGGAATTCGTGCTCAGGCAGCAAACAGTGGTGCAGCTGCTGGCTGTGGACATGCCAGGAGATGTAAGGGGAGGGAGGCTCTGTAATACAAATGAAATGCCTAAGCAGAGCCCCCAGAGGGTATTTCTCCCCAGTGGGAAAGGAACACAGGACTACTGAGCCATCACACCCAACAACAAATTATCTGGGAGCAGTACAACCTCCTACGATGATTGGTTCTTAAGCAGCATCCACGACACGCTGTGCAGGACGGAGAGGCAGGGTTGCCCTGTGGTTAGAGCACTGGGACTTGGGATTGTCGAGTTCAGTCCCCTGCTGTCACTGACATTGGGCATGCCACTTAGTTTTTCCAGGCCTCAGTCTCTTCAGCAGGGGAGACCATCCTGCCCTGCCTCATAGGGACATTGGGTACATACATTCAAGATGTCAAGAGCCCACACACCAAGGTGATGGGGGCCAGGAGTGCAAATCAGAGGTGGACTGGGTTTGTAGGACAAGCCACAAGAGGAGACAATTGTGACTTCCTTCTGCAAGGTCACAGGTGCCTGCCATGCTGCTGCCACCCCAACACAGCTGTGCTCTGACAGCAGGCCTTATACAAATAGCCTGTCGGGCCACAGATCCTCCTCCCACAGGGATCCTGAATCAGACAGCGTATGAGATGACAGGTGATCTAGTTGTACTGCCAGACCTTCAAATTCCCCTTGGGAGCTGAGAGGGAAGCTGGCCCCAGAAATCACACCCCAAGAGGCAAATGTCTCTCTCCCTCCTAGAGGCGGTGCCTCTGAGTCAGTGCCGGATACCCTGACATGGGGTAAACTACTATAGTTAAACTACTACAAAAGCTTGGAGCCCCACATTTTGATGCATGGAGCTTGTTAAACCTGCTCCTAACTCACTTAAGCTAAACCAAATAACCACAGGTTCTAGCTCACATATAGCCTTTTTCACTGCCAAATTTGAAACTGCTTTGCAAAGAAAGTTGGTACCATTACCCTCATCCTACAGATGTGGAAACTGAGATACAGAGGGGAAGGGATTTGCCCAAGGACACCCAACAGGCCAAGAGCAGAGCTAGGACTAGAGCTCAGGTTTTCCAAGTCCCAGTCCAGTGAGAGAGAATCCAGATCATATGTTCAATGCCTTGCACCAGCAGGGGGAACTTACAAAAATATTGGCTGCCCCCTGTGCATGTTTTAAAGGGACACCAGTGGGTAAAACACCACAAATCCAGTCTCCAGATCTATCTACGTTAGGATCACAGGCCTATGGTTGAGGAGTAACCCTAATTTAACCTGGGCGGAACTGGCCCAGCTAAACTACTGTAAACGGTGAGAGCTGGCATCTGCACCAGGGTTAGTCACACGCCAGGCCCACACTACAGCATCTGAAGGTGCAGCTGGGCAAGTCAGGAACATGCAGATCACCGCACTCACCGCCAGAGCCAAACCCATCACACCGGCACATTTCATACCAGCAAGAGCACTTTTGCCAGCACAGCTCATGTCAACACTTCATCCTGGCTGCAAAGTTCTCCTGCTGGGGTAAGTGTCACCTCCACAGGTATACAATGTAGCCCTAGTTTCCCCCTCCCAGCAAAGCCTGTCCTAAAGTCTGGCTAGCAGGGGCATGCTAAGTCCACTACTCCATCTGCTCTCCAGGTGCGACTGCATCCAGCCTGGCCCAGGCAGCCCTGTGCAAAGCAGGAGTAGGAAAGCGTTGTGGCACTGCCCTGGGAGTGTGCCATAGAGGTGTCAAAGACTAAACCCGGTGCCTGGTCTCTTGTGTGCTGTGCACTCAAATCCAAGATGCCGCAGCTCCTGCATACAGACTCCAGCACTGCACTGCTGTGACGCAGGGAGCTGGGAGGGCTGCACAGACCCATGTCCGCCCCCAGAGCAGGTGCTGCCATGCTTTCCTCCATGCACCCGGTGCCCTTTGCCTGGGCTGGCTCTGCCGCAGTGCACTCACACCCCCGCCACCTGCCCACACAAGGCAGTGCTGTGCTCAACGCTGACGGATGGATGGGATGCCCATCAGCAGCAGCATCTCAACCACTCATTTACTACCAGAAATGGAAAGTAATTGGGTCCCAGCATTCCCGACAGAGACAGATGGCAGAGGCCCCGCTGCCGGGCAGGTAGCTGTCTGTGTGGCACACCTGATTTAAAGGGCTGGCTAAGGGGCTGCGACAGTGGCTGCATCTCTGTATTAATCTAGCTGTTGCCTCTCTAAGGCTGCACCCAACTCTCCCCTCCCAAGCTTCTCCTACCACCCCATCAGCTGGCAGCTAATAACGAAGAAATAAAAATACCTCTTTTAAAAGCAAGAAATCAGTGGTGATTTGTCCCCTCAGACAACCAGGGTATTCTGCATCCCTAAAGAACCCCCCCCAACAACCCCTCTCTAAATCACATGGGAGATACACAAGGATTACATGTGCCTGTCACATCAATGCAGGTGCCTCTGGGGTGTGATACAGCAACTGCTCAAACAAACCACATCAATACTATCCCACCAGCTTGGGATGGGAAGCAAAGACTTTCATGGAGGTGAAGTAGTGGTAAGAAGGTTAGGGTGAAGATGTTTGAGAGGGAGCATGGTATCAGGTATTCCTTCTCTACAGATCCGTGGGTCTTAGGGCCTGCAAGCATCTCGTCCTCATGTCTCAGTACCAACCCCATCTCTGACCACCCTGAAACAGCAGTGTGAGGATGCAAATAGAATAATTTTACCTGCTGGCTTATTGGGAGTCAGCAAATTTTTCACAGGGGTTCTCCCCAGCTTAGCTTGCAAACGTCCCACCAGCTAGCAGCCACAAGGGATCAGACTGCACCCAGCCATGGGAGAGCCAAAACGTGCGACAGAAAGTGAGAGCACTGCAGTTGGCTCAGTTTATTGCTCTTCCCCTAGACAAAACAACTTCTTGTGCTCTCTAGAGTGAGATAAACCTCTGATGAGAGCTGTAAAAGGTTAGTTGAGAAAGGAAGAGAGTAAGAGGAACACTGAGAGAAGAACATAAAATACAAGCCGGCTGGAGAGAGGGAGCTATCCAATCCATCCCTCACTCCCAGCACCAAGCATGAACAGCAGCTTCCAGAAGGGCCCAATCCTCCAGATCCCCTTCCCTGCTAATACCCATGGGGCTTGCGATGGGATTAGGAGTGAAAATGCCAACCCCCCAGGCAAGAAAACTTTTCTTCGGACATTTTCCACCAAATTCCTCTGCACAAAGTGATCAAGTTTCATTCCAAGCAGGAACAAAACCTGAATGGTTTCAGCATTTCACAACCGGAAAATGCCACACCAAGCCCATCTCAGATTGATCAAGCTGTTTCATTCCGTTGTGGTTCTTCCAGCCCCCTCTGCATGACTTTCATGGACTAGAGGAGACTTGTATTCATTTTGTCTGGGGCTAAATTTCTATCTATCTATCTGTCTCCACCTATAGCACAGTGACCAGCAGCTGATGACATACATATATACATACATAGAAAAACCAGTATACAGGTGTCTCCAATACACATATACGCAATGCTTACATGCCATTTCTATGAGACAGGCTCAGGGATGCACCATTTAAATTGGAAGAAATAAATAAACTGCAGTGTAAATTTACCACCGTTATTTAGCAGTTTATGCTGGTAACAAACAAAATGAACAGACAGGTAGGACCATTTCCTTCCCACCTGCCTGCCTGCCCCCCTACCCCCAAAATTTTTTGACCTCTACTGTCAAGCGTCCTGCATGTGGCCAGGTATATTAGAGTCAAAGCAGTTTTAGGATCTTCCAGCTTTTCCGCAGTGAGCTCAAAGCACCCAACTAGAAATTAAGTGTAAAACTTTGTTTCCAAGTTTAACTGCAGGGAGCTGGTGATGTCTGCTCAGAGGATGCTAGAAATAGTACCGGGGGTATAATGAGGAGGATGAGAATCCTCAATCATTGATATAAGATACCGCATGCTTGATGGTCTCAAAGCTGGGTTTTCCTATTTATATCTTTTATAGAGGAAGCAAATTTGCAGCTCTAGCTAGCTAGTGACTTGGTGCAGGGTAAAGCTGTATGGATCTGGGGTTGACAAGGTACCAGCCAAGTACTGGAGACCAGGTTTGGACCCACCGCACCTGCAAAACTTTAATGATGTGGGATTCAGGCCTTTTCTAACTTGTTCCAGGGGTCTGGAAATGGGGTAGCCCAAACCACTACCTGCCCCAGATCACTTCCACCAGGCAAAGGTGCCAGTAAATGCCATCCCAAACAACAATTCCCTACCTCCCGCCCCTGCTCTCCATCCCACACCTGTTGCTCTTGTTCCCAGCTGCATTTCTCCATACCTTGAAGCAATGGAGAAGAACCACAGAAAGAGCTGCTTTCTTCTAGCAGTGGACAAGGAGTACTATTAAAATAAAGACAACAGGATCATCCCTAGGACTACTGTCTCTGCTCCACTGCAGGCTTTGGCTGAGAACCTTCCCCAGCCCACTTAGGCCCAATTTACTGCTACCTATTTACACCCACATATACACACTCTCTTGCTCCATGTTTCCAGACCCCTGGATTGAGCACACCCTGTTTTATCTCCCCCATGGAGTGGCTGCTCTTCTCTTTTCTTCTAAACAGAAGCCAGCATTCAGACTCCACAGAGGTTAAGATATAACATCAGTGCTCCCCGCTGCAGCGCCAAGGAAGACACTTCCCTCCAGTCTCAGTTGCTGTCCAAAGGGCAATGCCAACTTCCAAAATCCTAAAGACAACCTCATTCTCCAGCATCTTCCCCTGAGTGCAAAGCCAGTCGGGTGCTGCTGCTTCAGCTGGGGAAATCGTGTTCGGTCACAGAATTCCCTATTGAAATCCCTCTGCTTTTCAAAGAAGGCTCCCTCAGCCATGCTAGTCCAAGCAATGACCACTATGGGGCAGGAATCACCACTGCCAACATCATGAAATCCCGTCAAAAAGCATGACCATCTTAAAAATCAAGACTTTTTTAAAAAAAGCCTCTCTCTCCCAAGGCCTTCAAGGTCCTGAGGCATTAGGTTTCATGGATTTAAAACTCTCTTCTACAACCAAGATGGCTAAGCCTAATTTTGTTAAAAGAAATTAAAGCTGCAATTCTCATGGGACCCTGGGAGCTGGGGCTGTGGGGAAAATTACCAAAATGCACTAAACAAAATCAAAACCCTGAGGAAGTGAAACGAGAAGAGAGGCAGAAGCAACGGCAGGGAAACAGGAACAGGGAATGCACATGAAAGGGAGAGAAAACTTCATGCACAAAAGCTCAATCCATAGGCTGAGGGGGCCTGGCTGTGTCTGCTGTGCTCACCCTTCCCCGCTCCCCAGAGGGGCTTTTATTCTTCAACCCACAATGTCACCACAGGGAAAGTTGGATGCCAGAGGTAATTTCAACTAAGCAGCCAAGAGATCAGCGCCCTGGCACACGTGGGAAATGGGAGAAGAGCGAGCACCCAGCAATGAGCAGGGGAGGCTGGAGGGGAACATCTGGAAATAGAGAAACCGCTCACTCAGCATGTGAAGGGCAGGAGCCTGCGTGCCATGTTCAGGTTGATCCCAAAAGAGTGGATAAGCCCTTTCAAGACAAAGTAGCTGTGCAATGGGAGCGGGCTGCCTTGCCTCTTGCCTTTAGGGTGCCCGCTCTGAGCCAACCCAGGTGAGCAGCAGCAGCAGCCAGAGCATGTTGGCATCTCACATTGTTCCGTGACTTTTGTGAAACGAGTTTGCTCGGCCCCAATGACCCCACCACGAAAGACATCGCAGCAAAGTGGATGAGTCAGCAGGGCTTTTCCAGCCGGGCAAGGGAGAGTAGCAGGGTTTTGTAATAGTTACCGCACTAGACTCGGCTACCAAGGATGTAGGTTCAAATCCTAGCTCTGCTACAGACTCCCGAGGAGACTGGTGCAAGGCTCTGTGCCTCAGTTTCCCCAGCTGGTAGCACACTTCACCTGCCTGGTGAGAAGGCTTTGCTGTTTTGGGGGCTGGCCCAGAGAGCCGGCGTGCTCATCGCTTGCTTCTGAAGACAGAGAGGCCGCATTAGCAAAAACCTCCGCGTTCTCACACCCCTGCCTGCAAGCCGCTCACCTCTTATCAAGGAATTACCAGTGAAAGCCTGTCATTCCACCTAATATGTTGCCATAATGAAACAATTTTTGCAAGTGACCAACGGAAGCTTAAAATGCAATTACGTGGAATGGATATTTCGCCAGCGAGCACACAGCTGTCCAAGCCAATCCATCTCCCCTCCTCGGACAGGTTTATTGTTATTGCATCTCATGTGTGGGCCTTTCCTCCCATCTACTCCCCCGATCTATAGCTGAAATGGAACCGGGCTGGATGGCTGCTCCATCTTGCCAACAAATTTGCCCACGATTTGTACACAAAAAAATTGAGTTTGAAAATAACTTCCTTGTCAGGCAGCCTGAGGCATACGGTGCCTTCGGGCTTTCTGTTAACACTTCCACTGCTGCTAGAAGGCACGCTTGCAAAACAGCTCCTTATTATAATATTATAACATGTAAAGGTCCTTCTGAGACTAGCAGCTCATTAAGTCGTATCAGGGTTAAGGCACTGGCCAGCAACACATCCAGCTGCCTTTGGCCCCAAATGATTAATAGATTGTAAGGCTGGAAGGGACCTCGGATGGGGATCAGGTCCGGTACCCATTTACAGCTGGGTCACCTAGAGGCAGCCTTCAGCATGAGTCCAGAGCAGGGCTCACACTCATGGCTCTAGGCAGCTTAACCACCCTGTCACTGTCCCCCAGTCCCAGCCAGAGGACACAAGAAATTAGATCAATGCTGCACTATTCTAGGCAAGGTACAGACACGTAGTAAGAGGGAGCTCTAGCCTAAAGCATTAAATACGGTGAGCACAAAGGGAAAACAGAGGTCGCTGACCCATCCCAAGGCACAGAGCAGAACAGACAAGCTGGGAATCGACTCCAGCTCTTCCTGCCCTCCCAGCACCCCAGGTAGCTGATCTACTAAAACCCAGTGCCTCAGGGCATCATAGGACATATTCCCAACCTGCCAGGCCACAGCAAAGTCTGCTGCAACTCCAGGCAGTGCCACACATCCAACTTAACACTTACTACGCGCAGGTAAAATGCAAATAGTTTAGCCCGTGTGAAGTGCCCTTGTGGCATTACAAAGTTGTTCCCTTTCAGGCAGGAGTCATCTCTTCACATGCCCAGAGAGAATAGGTCACTCCACTCCGATGATTTCCAACTGTTGCATGTGAACATGTGACAAGGCCCTTACCTGCAGGGCCTAAAGCATCTCTCAATAGGAGCCAGAGCTCATGGATTTCAATCCCCATCTCATCAGTCTTGCGCTACCCCACATAACCATCAATGGCACGTAACCCGAGCAACAAGCAGGCAGAGCAGCTTTGGGACAGGCACCGGGGATCTGGCCTGATCCGGCCTCCTTTACACCTGCTGAAAGCCCCACATGCCACATTCTTCTCTGTGGAAGGCACTAACCTGGTACAGGGATCACTACCCCTTGCAGCTGCTCCAGGCACTGTTAGGGCCTGCTATCAGTCTCTAATGGCTCTCTCCTTGAACTCAAGCAGAAGTGTGATGTGTATTTGGGACAAAGTGCAAACCTCCACCTACCAAGCTGAAGTCATAGTCCATTACATCTCCATGACCATTAAAAAGCCTATGATGCTTTGCACAAAAGGGTAAGATTTCCTACCACCATCAATCCCCAACACCCCTCTCCCACATGCAAAACTGAGCTCACCCTACCACCAACCCCAGAGCTGGTTACGTTTCTGTGACCATACAAGCAAAATATGCCCCGTCACTGAGATGCAGTTATTGCTCTCTTGCCTCCTCTTCAACCTCAGCATGTCTCACCCAGTTTAAGGCCAGGCTGAGGGCAAAGGAGTCTGAGAGATGCTTAGTTGTCCACGCTGTGCCCTGCTGACGATTGCTGGTGGGTTGAACCTCTGGGCTGGTCTCTCACCCACTTACTCATTCCTTCCCCATCCCCCAGTTTCAAAATGGAAGGCACCATACAAATCAATACTAAAGCAGATATATCCTAACATCCCATCTCCAGATCTTACAGCCACTATTTAAGTCATCCTCTTCCAGCAGCCACTGGAAGACAAACAAGGTTAGCCCAATGCCAGGTACTTCCTGTGCCCAAGGCCAGGCTGGAAACCTTAGCACAAGGCAGAGCTTTCAGAAATCTGGATTTTTAATCTGCTTTGGCCTGAAACATCATCAGCTCCTAACAACACCAGCTCATGCCTGGCTAAAACTGCCAGGACACCTGAGCTTTGTTCCTAGCCCTCCTGCATAGACGTTGCTGCAGCTCAAAATAACTGTGTGTGTAACAATGGGGATAATTAGCTCCACCCATGTCAAGGGTGATCAGAAGCCTGCCTATCACGTTTGCCAAACTGTTTTGAGATGCTCTGAAGCCCAGTGCTCACACTTGCTAAAATGCAGGTATTCATCTGAATGCCAGGGAAACTGGGCCCAGGCAGCGTAAGCAAGAATGACAGTGGCCAGGGAAATCAGATGAACTGAGCTCCTTGGCCGCGGAGGGTAACTCAAAGGCAACAATGGGCAGGTTGACAAGACAGTGGTCTCTCACCACTGGAGCATCAGCCATCCTCACTCCAGTTAGCTCCCAGCCTATGACCTATTGCTGCCACAATCTTTGAGGCTCCCGTTGACCAAACGCTCTCAGTTAACCAAGGGCTGATTATATCCCCTGGGATGATGCTGTCCGAACCCCTAAACTCTGCCGGACTTGAACTTCTCCCACCTATTCCCAAGAGCCATCACCTATTGGAATTCAGACATTTCCCCAACTTCTCCAAACCATAATGGGGAGAACTCACTTATCCAAGATGTTGCAGAAATGGCATGTGCAGCTTCAAGGCCGAAGTAAAAGACACGTAGAATATATATGGTAGGTGCAATTCTTATGCTTCAAGTTGGATACAGATGGCATTCTACGGTGCAACTCTCAAGTCCCTCCAAAGTGTGCTCCTAAGGGGGCGGGGGGCGGGGGGCAGTGCTCAAACTCCCAGGAACTCCCCGGTACCTCAGGGGACTGAGATCTAGACTAGAACGCTATGGAGGCCTCCTTCATCAGAGCTCTAACCGTAAGACAACCTGGCAGGCCATGCAAACTAGCTTGTTCGCATTGCAAACTTTGCAGGGCCCCTCTGCTGTCCCAATGGCCCCTGCCACCTTTTCCACCCAGCAAATGATTTACGATTTCAGTCAGGAGGCTGGAAATTAATGCAAAGCACCGGCTGAGGTGAGTGGACAGAGCCTGGCTGCGAGTGGCATCCATTAATCAAGGACCTGTCTGTGGAGCGCACTGGTCCGCTACCTCCAGGTGGTCAAAGTGACCTCAGAGTTGCCTGTTTACTTTGCAATGGGCTGGGGGCCATGCACTGCCTGGCAAGAGCCATGCCTGACCCTGTCAGTGTTCAATGAGAATTACTGCGGAGGTCTGGACCAAAGCGTCTGCTCACAGAGTCAGCCTCTACTTCCCACACAGCTCATCAGCCCAGAACAGGGGTCAGGAGCTGTGCGCTGGAGGGGGTAGGACTGCTTAGTATCTTTACTCAGACAGCCCCAGGAGCACACTGCCAAAGGGCTGGCAAGCATGCCAAGAAGGGAAGAACAGCGGGCAACCCCAACTCCATCAAAGCGCCAGTGGGGCAGCTCAGTCTGCAGGCACAGAGGGCCTTGATATTCATGGGCCTGTCTCACCTCATGCCTGGGGAGAAGCAGAAACCAACTGATTCTCCCCAAATCCCAGGGAGGAAAGGAAACACATGTACCTCCACTCCATAGATGGAAGGCTGAGACAGTCCTCCAATTAATTTAGGTGCCTAAAGCCCTTAGGAATGCCCAAAAGTTGTGCAGAATAAATTGCAAAAGGAAGACTGGAGCACACCTTCCCCTCACCAACCACCTTGCTACCCCCAGGCCCCAAGCCCGTCTCCTTCGAAATCAGACTTGCTCCGGTGAGATCATGACTCTGGCCGCGGAGTCTGATGGCCCAAATCTCTCAGGGGAGCCCGGCACAGCGTGCCAGTAATGCACAAGGCAAGTAAAGCCAATCGCATGTTGGCAGGGCATAGCTGCCGTGCACCCAGGCAGCACTGGAGGATGCTTGAGAGGGTGGGAAGGGGAGAGTCAGCCACAGAGGATGAAGCTGAAGGTGGCAGGGAGGGAGTGGAGCAGGGAAGGCAGGTTCTCCCATTTCCCCAAAATGAGCTGAGATGAGCAGACCATCTCTGCTGCAGCACAGAGGGCACCCCAGGCTGTGGTAGGGAGAAGGCGCCTGGCTGACAGGCACAGGTCTGCACATGCCCAGCATTTTCCCCATCCTGCGGGCAAAGCACTCCTTCCCAGTGCTGAGGAGCTAGGCACCCACCTCCAGGCCCCCAGCGTACAGCGAGACTTGGTAGCCAGCATCACTAGGCCACCTGGGACACTAAGATTGTCATTTAAAGGAGTGGGTAAAAAGGGCTCTTTCTTCATGGGCAGATTTGCCCCCCCAAAAGGCTCAGCACCAAAGTGCCCAAGAGGAAGAATGCAAGTAAGCCTGGGCTTTTTGCACCTGCTGTGCCTCTGGGCGGGGAGTCCGGCTTCCATCCCGACAGCACAGGGGGTCCAGATCAGGCCCAAGGGGTCCGCTTCCCTCTGGAGTACAGGCCTCAAAGGACCCTTTGGGTCACCAAGCCCAATACTCAGCTGCTGCAATCACCACTTCATGTAATCTTATCCATAAGGTGAGGGAACCCAGTCGGCCTCTGGCCCCGGAGGCTCCTCTGGGATGCTGGTGCAGACCCCCCCTGCTCCGAAGCCTGGAAAGCTGCTTCTCCCTCCCAGCCTGAACTTCTTCTGGCCAGTTTATGCCTATTTCTTCTCGCATCAACAATGTCCTTTAGCATAAATAGCACTTCTCCCTCTGTGGCGATGTATTTATAGACACAATTGTATCCTCTCTCAGCTTGTGCTTTGCTAGACTACACATGCCAAGCTCTTTTAGCGTCCCTTCAGAAGACAAGCTCTCCATTCCCTGATCATCCCCACAGCCCATCTCTGCACCTGTTCCTTTTTCCATTCCTCTTTCTTGAACGCACACAGGGGCCCGGATGAGATCTCACTAGGAAGA
>NW_005842009.1:2020578-2042802 GCF_000455745.1 Alligator sinensis
TTGAAAAAAGGGACACGAAGCAGAAGCAGCCAGGACCAGGTACCTGGCAACTGGAGTCATGGGATTCCCAGCAACAGGAGGGCTCCTAGATCAGTTTTGGGATTACAGCTCAGACATGAGTGATGTGGTCCAAAATACAGGCTCCTTGCTAAATACTACACCTTGCTCTCTAAGTTTCATCCCAGAGATCTCACTGGGGGGACAGGGACAGGGGGAGATTCAAAACCAGTGAAGGAAGTGGAAAACTTGAGAGAAATGAGAACCTTAGCCAGGATGTCCCACACTTATAAATGGGGAGATGGAGGAACAGACATTGCAGTGTTATTTACATCAGTTTACATGATGGTATAAACCAGGGGTGGCCAACCTGTGGCATGAGTGCCACAAATGGCATGGACAGCCTCTGCATGGGGCACGTGGCGGATTGGTGGATGAGACCATATCAGTGGATGAAATAGGGCAGGGAGCAGAAAACAGAGCAGGAGATCAGGCAGGGAGCAGAAAATAGAGCAGGAGATCAGGCAGAGGAGAGGGATAGGAGTAGTATTCAAGGAAAGAGCAGAGCTAATTTGTGGCACACCTATTGAAAAGGCTGCCCTCCCCGCTCACCTCCCCGCTCCACGTAAATCACCGTCCACTGATTTACCGTGTAAATTGCATCAGAATCAGGAGCAAGCAGACACAGGCCCCTTCTGGGGCAGCTCACACAAGAGGCTGTTATTATTCTGCCTTTGTGCTAGGAAATGGGGAGATCAGGTAACAGTCTACTGGCTTTTAGCAAATGGCTACCCCAGGACAGGCACAGACAAATGAACTGGAAGTGGGGCACTGGTAGAGCATTATCAATGATTCTTTCAGGGGCAACTCTGCACCAGAACGGATGAAGTTACCTCAGTTTACAGGTCTGCGATCAGTCTGCTACTTTTTGTTATGCCAGTGTAGTTCTTATGCCACCAGCGAATACGTTTTCTCAGTAGACGCCCTACGAGCAAGGTCCACTCCAGGGCAACACTGATGCCTGAGAAACCAGCCCTTCCTTCCATCCTTACTATGCATTGCACATAGCCCACGAGTCTAGCCAGGGAGTTCCCAAACCAGCAGGGATGTCAGATAAAGGGCAAAGAGGTCAGATGCGGGGAGAGCAGAGAATAAGGCCACCCCAAAGGGAAAGCCTTGCCGTAGAAGGAAAGGCAGGCACTTAAATGAAAACACAAGGCTGTTGCAAGCACAGAGGCAGGAGGAAAGGCAGCACGGGGAAGAAACGTGGAGAGAAAAGAAGGATGGGAGAAAAGACGGAGTCGGAGAGAGGAGAAGGAAGAAAGAACAAGCGGCCCAGTGCAATCAACAGAACCTAATTAAATCCTCCACAGTCGCTCAGGAATATGGATGCCTGCCCAGGAGTCTGCCTGGTGCTTTTTGATCTGTTTAGTCTATAGGCCTCTTGCTTCAAAGTTAATTACACACTTAAACCCTTTCTGTTTAACCTAATGCACCATGGGAAATGTTCCACGGGTTTCTCTCTCCTTTTATTGAGCAGCCTTTGAAAGGCACCCGTGCTAAAGGGCGGCTTGACACCATCATTAATTTGATCGTACGCTTGTTTACCCTGAAGCGGGTTTGCGCTGCAGATTAAGGCCAGGGACGGCTGGCCAGGGCCAGGCAAGAAAGCTGGAGTCCGCTTGGCTCAGCTGAGACTCCTCTGCAGGAGGTGCCATCTGCATAGGGAATGGGGCCCAAAGCAAGAGAGCTTGACACAGAGCGCAGGAAGTAATCCGAGTCCAAAGCCCAGAGAGCCCAGGCTCTCCACAGGCAACAAAGGGCAGAGAAGAGAGCATCCTAGACGAGGTGATGAGCAGGAGCTGGCGAGGGCACCTGGGGTCTCTAGAGAAGAGGACACGGCTTTACGACTCCTGGCATGTATTCCTGGTTTTACAACTCTCTGGCTCAATAGATAAGCTTAGCCTTGGGGCTCTGTGGCAGTAACCCCAGCTAGCTTAGTGTCCACTGAAGTGGTTCAGGACCCAAGGATGAGAGATGCTCTAACCCAGGGGTAGATAACCCCCAGCACAGGCGCCAGAGCATGGCACATGAAGGTATTTTGCTTGTCACACATGCCTTGGGGTGGACGGCAGGGAAGGGGCTGGGGCTGCGCTGCAACAACAAAAATCAGGCCCTTCACAGCTCCCCCATCAACCGCCCCTGGCATGCCAACACCCTACAAGTCAAGGGAGTGGGTATTTTTAGCACTCTGCCCAAAAACGTTGCCAACCCCTGCTCTAACCCCACTGGCATTGAAGACATGTCCTTACATACATCCTACATGCATCCATATACATCCTATAACCTGGTTCAACCAACCAGGAAGCAACTCATGGGTATGGGCAGATCTAGGATTGTGAAAAGGGAAGTGCAGATGGTGTGGCACATCATCCCATATAACATAGCAACTATTTTTCCCCAGTTAAAAAGAAACTAGAAGCCTTACTAATATGCTAGGAGCTAGTACTATATAATTCCATTCAAGATCAAAGCAAAAACAAATATAACTTTATAAGAATGTCTACCAATTTCCTATATTTTATATTTGGTTTAAAAAACATGAACTAGGCAAAAAAAAAAAAGTCAAAAGATACTGTCTCATTAGCCCTGTAGTCATTATAGTTAAATGTGCATCTCATATTCAGATTCATAAAACAAAATCTAGTCTTCTCAAGTGTCTTGACAGTGCCTCAAAACTTCAGTGTCGGTCATTTCTACACCCCAGTTAATATTACCAGACCTGAATTAAGGCTTGTAGCTAAAGCTAAAAACAATCTGAAATAGAAGACAGACATTATCAGGAGTGGGTAACAGACAGCAGAAGTGAAGAAGAAAGGGTGGTTTGAATAGTGGAACACCAAGGTCATTTAAAAGGAGCTAGGATCATTAACACCTCTAAAGTGAAGCGAGATTAGTGGGGATCACTTAGATTATAAATGAGTCATGAAGTCAATTGACTCCCTCAGGGATGTCTGAATAGAAATGCCACTGCCTCTCCCAGACAGCTGTCTTTAAAGTTTGGATGAAGCTGAAATCAGAGGCGGAGGGGGGTTACAAATGTACCACTACCCCCGCTCCCATTGGATCCACCTCTGCTCAGGAGCCTTTCCTCCACAAGATGCAGGGAAAGGATTATTCAGCATTAAAAACAAGCTAAGAGCAGAGCTACACACCCAAATTCTCTGCCCTTTGAGAGAAATTCTCAGCCCAGGCCCTGCCCACAGTTGTTCCTCAGCAAAACTCAGGACATGTTCGTCCCAATGCCTGGCAATGACTACCACATCAGGGCTCAGTACAAGGCAATGGCATTGTACAAAGCCACTGAACAACAGAAGGCAGAAGACTTCCCCGTGGGGTTATTCTGCATACACCAGACACCCAGAAAGAGACCTCAGGGGAACCAGGCTGGCCTGGCCTCCAAGGTAGCAGCAGCTTCTCCAGAGCCCTTCCACCTCCATCACCTTCCTACTCGGCGCGCACCTCCCAGCTGCGCGGCGCAGTACAGCACTAGTCAGACAGCAGCCGAGAAAGCAAACACAGGTGACCTTTTACAGTCCCAATTAATTTTTCATTGTTGGCCTTTCACGGAGGCTCAGGCAATCATCTTAAGCCAATAAAGCCAACTAAGGACTGTTCACTTCACATCTTTGGCGGGGGCCACAGTCTTGTGACATTTCCAGACTTGGACATTTCCAGACTAACCAAACCTGGATGAAGAATGGCACCAAATGGGACTGCAAAGGAGCTGGACACACTGCCAGGGGCCCCTGGACTTGTGGGATCTGGGAATTGAGCCTTGATAGGTCAAGAGGGATAGGCAGGGATACTAATATAAACAGTGTTCTGGTGGCCATCAGCACTTCAAGCACTGTGGTGTCTAAGCCCAGTAACAAGGGTCTCAACACAAAGATTTTGTCTATGCTGAGAAAAAAAAAAGAAGTTCTTAACTCATGCTAGCTAATGCAAGTTAGCAAACTTGGGTTTAAATAGCAGTGAAGAAGAGATCAACTGGATTTTAATTCAGGTTAGTAGTTTGACTTCTATCCAGATTCCCAGCAGACTTTTGGACCCAACCTGCTAAGCTAAGTTAAAAGCCAAGTTCCTTCCTCTGCTGCAATTTCAACCCAAGTCAAGAACATGCCTTTTTTCCTGCCCATGCTCAATAAAACTGACCCTGTGTGAACACATGCAGGAAACATTAAACATTAACATCTGGATTGATCTCCACAGCTGTGGTTTCAAAAAGAAGAGGTCCCTCATGTAATGAGTTTGGAGGGTCTGAACCAAACTCCCTCACTGCCCCCTTTTCCTATACTTACTGAAAGCTAAGCCCATAACAAACCCATCATCCCTCAGAGCCCACAAATCAGGACATGTTAAACATAGCAAGGTTTAAACACCTCCAAGCACCATTGAAATGGATAATGCCAGGAGAGATTTTTAAAGAAACCATATGGGAACAAACTTGCTTGAGACCAGATGGCCCTCACTAAGTAAGGGCGTTACGTGCGTGAAGCACAGAGCAAGAAGAGGAAAAGCATGCCGAGGAGAGGGACGGAGCTAAAAAAGCAAGACACCCCCAGCCAGCGAGAGTCAGAGCTGGCATTGGGCAAGAGTGCTGCAGGACAAGACTGTGGTGCGCTGCCAGGACAGCAGGGCATGCAGAGCACAACCTGGGCTGGCACAGCAGGGGCTGGGGAAGATTAACAGCTAAGTGAATCAGTAACCTCCTTCTAGGGGCAGGCTTCAGACTGGGAGAACGGGAAGGCTGCAGTCTGTGATCCCAGCTGGGGGAAGCTCAGGTCTGGATCAGCAAGAAGAAGCAGTGCATTGGCACAGCCATGTGTGAATGCTGAGGACACGAAGGGCAGCAAGGACTGCAAATCAGGTTTAGGGTGTGCTGGCTGAGACACCAGCCCAGCTTTTGCACCATTAATAATTCCACAGATTTACAGCACGTGAGACTCGTCCCTCCTTATCTTAATACACTAAATTATAGCCCTGACCAGCCATTCCCCAGGAACCTCAATAATATCCTTACAGGACAAGGATTCTACAGTCTACTCCTGTCCCACTCCAGCCTAGAAGGGGAGGAGGAAACAAAAATCACACCAAAATAAATCAAACCAGAGAGTCACTAAATAACACACTCTGCCACCTGGACTTCAGGGTGCCTAAGAACTTCATTAAAGCCTCATCAGCTTCCTCCCTGCCCACACTGTGCCCCCCCCATTCTCCCATGTTTCTTGCTCTCCCCTGTAATTATTAGTAAGATAATAAAGGCTAACGGGAATCTTTAGCAGGATATATGACACATCGCCTGGGCTCCTGAGGATTCAGACGCTGAACGCCACACACCAGGATAATTAAAGATGAGGAATGGCTGGGCCAGGCCACAATTCATCTGCACTCTCAGGTGCACAGAAGTTTCTGTCTGTTTATTTGACTTGCATTGCTTTATCTCCTTAAAATGGATCCCTGCTACCTGAGGGGCAGGAACATAATTCACACGTGCACACACACTACTGCAAGCAGGGGTCAGGCCCCAGGTGCTGGAGAAGAAGAATCCATTGAGCTGTTTTCAGGCTAAAATCTCAAAGACCTTTCCACAGCTATTGTTGCTACCCCTACTTTACAGATGGGGCCACCAAGACACAGAGCCAGGAAGCGACTAGGCTTAAATTACACGGCATATTTGTAACAGAGCCAGACGTGGTACCCGACTCCCAGCCCCGTGCATTGTCCTCAGAGTCCCATGCTACCTTCAGGGACCTGTCACTGGGTGCACCGGGAAAGCCAGCTGCCTGTCCAGGAGCGCGTGTGAAGGACAGGCTATCAGGTGAGAAAGGATCTTCCCAAGTCAGTCGCACATACACCCAGTGCTCCCCCAACAACTGGTTTTATTTCCTTCTTTATCCATTTCCTTACAATAAAAACCACCTAGATGGAATGTGCATGCTTTTGTCTCTGTGTCAGGGGAACAAAAATATCACCGTATTTTCGGCAGCGTCTGAGAACAGCAACGCAAGATATTTGGCACGGCTGAGTGGGTAGATAGATGGAGGGACAGACAAAGGGTAGTCCCCAAAATAGAACAACAGATACATAAACGTCTCCATCATGTTCCGGCAGGGGAATCTTAGCTGATAAATCAAACCAGAAGGGGAAGAACAGGCTCTGGGAAGAAGAAGTCCAGCAGTCAGTGGACACTCTCCTGTGCACTGAGACTGGCTGAAGTGACTTTTGTATGTACCCTCTCTCTGGACATATTTTAAAGAGATTTTCAGCCCCATGAGGGAAGGCAGCAGCCCTCAGCCAATCCACCCTACCCCATCATGTCTCACCAACCAGCAGTGCCAAAAGATGCCTGCCTAGGAGTAGGACAATGAACCTGAGCCCCTGAGAACCAGTTGCCTTCTGATCCAGAGCAGTAGCTCCCAAACGTTTTGTACTGGCAGCACACTGTCGCCCCTCGGCGTTTCTCACAAGTCACCATGCACCCTTATCATCGGCCTTTTAAAAGTGCAATTCTTGGATCTCTTCCTCTAGTCCCATGGGCCAGCTGTGGTCTGCGGAGCAGATTGGGAAGGGCAAGCCCAGGATGTTAAAGCAATGTTCTCATTAGCAGCTAGCTGTGGGAACAAGCACTGAAACAGTCCTGGTGATAAAAGTCATGGCCATGGGTGCTGAAAAAGCAGAAGTTTTGCTTTGTTTTCTAGCTGGATCTTTCTATATGCGAGAAACTCCTCTGGGGAACAATGTGCTGTTCAGTGCATGGGCTGAGTCAGCTTGGCCTACAACTGCCACCAACATTGTGAGGCATTAGGAAAGCACCAGTCGCCATAGGGGAAAAAGAGAAAAACCACACAGCCCTTGTACTGCAGTAATGCCTGGCCCATAGCAGGGCATCAGGTAGACCGCTACCTCCTAGGCAGAAGGTCCTCACAGTGTGTATGGCATCAGCCCTGTCCTGAGCCACAACCATGCTCAAGGCGGGAGGCCAGGATCAGCAAGTTTGTCCTCAAGAACTGCACGTGTTGGGAACCAGCAGCCCTTCGAGGCTCAGCCCTCACGCATCCTTCTCCTTCTGAACCTGCGTAGGGCACTAGGAAAGCAGCTCTAGCCACTGATGTGCTGAGGCCATGCTGCATCCTTCAGGACATCCGAAGTGCCCCACAGCTTGGGCCCATCACTGACAGAAGCATATTTGTTATGCACCCACCATAGATTCACCTATAAATCTCCATTGATCTAAGTCTCAAAGCCCATGTGTTAAACAGCAAAGTCAGGACCATTCAAAAGAGAATCCTTTCTGCAATATAGGAACTAGGATACAGTCAGGCAGTTGCAATTCCACCCATATAGGTAAGGCAGTATAACCCACGAGTAGTTGTTGTCATCATCATCATCATCAATGGCCTTTCAAATACTGTCTGCACTAACTCACATGTGCAGAACCAAGCTGGTTTTACAGGCGCTCTCTCAGGTACTGACAGCTGTACTAGCCTGGGCTTCAGCGTGGGCAGCAAAACCCACCCAGGACCCTGGGCACATGCTTGGGTGGTTGGCCCAGGCTGAGCTCCATCTACATGGGCAGCATAGTCCACACCAGCTGCAGTCCCTCCTCCAAACTGCAGTGCAGACGCACCCTAAAGTGGGATGTCCCGTCCCCCTCCCTGGCTGCTATCATCCCACAAATCAAGGCCAGTAGTGCTGGCCAGCTTGAAACAAGTCTGTAGGTCTCAGCCCATTTCCTGGGGCATGGATTCCTACAATACAGCCTCTCCCACAGGATCCCCTTTTCAAGGAGCCAAGGGCTGGGCCAGAGCTGCTGAACTTGGTCCCAGTTCAGGACAGAAGCCCATAGGCAGGGGAAAGCCGACCCACCCCATGGTGTACCCATCCATGTATTCTCATGGAAGTTTCCCTTTCCAGGACTGCTAACCTGCTCTATCCTCCAGCCCCGTTCCTCCACACCCCAAGGTGAGCTCTCCCTAAAATCAGAACCCAGGCAATTCTGTGTCAAAGACTCGGTGAGCTGGGAGCACATGGGGAGCTGCTGCGGTGAATTCACGAGGCAGGCAGTGCAAGCAGAGGGGAACAGACCCCAGAAGCGTGGGAATGGGCTGCATCTCATTGCAGACAGGAGATATGTAGGTCCCCCATCCCCCGTGTCCCCCCCTCCCCATGCCATCAATCAGTGGAGCAGGCTCTCAGGATCTCCGCTCTCTCCGCTCCCTGTGAATTACAATCACCTTTAATGCAATCCTCTGCTTCAATTGCATGTTTGAAAATGGAGCTGGTGGGAAATGAAAACCAGTTCCACCCAGCCCCATAAACAAATGCTCATTGCCAGGTTGCACGCACACTCCCAGAGATATATATTACTTTGCCTCGCACAGACAGGTTTGTATTGGACGTGTTATTATTTATTAAAGTACATTTCCTCTGCATGCTCCCAAAGAATGGTTTCAGCCACGCAGAAGGGCAGTTTTCCAGCTGGAAACAGGGCCCAGTAGAAGGAGGCAGGACAGGCCCTTGACGTCCAGCCCCACAGGAAGTAGAGCAAGGGATGGGCATGGAGCAGCCAAAGGGTGCAATAAGCACAGTGGGCTGCAGGTCAACACTGGAAAGGATGTGAGCAGATGGGGAGGGAGGCCCAAGATGAGCATAATGTGATCCTGTAAGTAAGGATTAAGGTGCATTGGCCAAGCTGTTCAAGTGGCTAGAGTAGTAGGGGGCAGGGAGGGGGCTGCAGTTCTGGACGGAGGTACAGTTACAGAGCTCCATGGGATGAAACTGCAGGAGGCACTGCAGATCTGGCCAGAGGCATCTACCAAGCTGGGAGCAGGAAACAAGAGACTTGAGCTGCCAGCCTAGGTGCGCTAGAGTGGCAGGGCTGTGCACGAAGGCCTGGTATAGCAGAGAAGCTGCAACTTGGGGGGGGGAGGATGGACGTGGAGGAGGTGGTGGGAGCAGCTTCGCTTCGCTGCCACGAAGCAGGAAGGGATAAAGGATTCGGAACACGTACCGCAGCTCATCTAAAATTAGATATAATTATTATCTAACAATATCTCCTGCGCATTGTGCTTCAGGCTCCTGGTGGAGGTTATTCCCAGCACCGCTTGGAGACATGCTTCGTGGAGGTGTCGGGCTCATGCAAGGAGAGATTCAGCACAACAGCTGAAACAGCTCCACAGTGGGCTCCCTTACGGATGATTATATATATAGTAACTGGCATGACACCGCTTTCATTAAGGAAATGAATAAAATAATCAGGAGCCTGTGATGAGATGGAGATTGCCTCGTGGTTCCAGTGGGCCCTCACGCTGTAGGACTTCTGTCTGCAGTTTTGCCCTGCTCCAATGCCTCCAGAAAAGTCACTTTCTACCCCCCACCCTGTGCCTTAGATTCCCCTCCATCTATAAAAATAGGGAGATTACCCACTGGAAGCTGTGAAGTTTAAATCGTATTTGGAGCACTGAGAAGTCCAAGCATAGGTGATGCAACAGGTTAGCACATATCCCATGCACGGACATGGCCTATGGAGGAGAGCCATGGCCTCCTGTTCACTTCCAACTTTCCCTTTTTTTTTCAAACTACCGGTGGGAATTAGCACTGCCCTGGGGCGTCTCAGAGGAACCATCACCGTGGGTGTCTGGAACCAGAAGCAGCAGGTTATGGATCCTACAGTACGTGGTTGTAAAGCACTTTCCTTTCCAAGCACCCCCCACAGCGCCTCACAAATGGATGGACAGTCTCTGTGGAAATCATCTTTCTACCGCTGATGTGCAGCCAACTCTGTGAGAGCACTCACAAAAAGCACAGTGCAGGGCAGGGAGCAAAGTAGCTAACTGATGCTTTATGAAAAGACGTCTTGATGAGAGGCATGGTCTCTTCCTACATATCTGTATAGCACCTAGCTCAAAAGTAAGCCTAAAACAGTGGTTTTCAACATTTTAGGCACAAGGCACCCCTTGGGAAATGCCAGCTCTTGAGTTTTCACTTGGGTTTTTTTTTGTTTTTTTTTTTTTTTTTACTACAAAAGAATAGAGAATTCTTCCATTGCAAATGACTCAAAAAGACCACAACAAGTCAGAACATTTTTAACACCATGGATTCCTATTTGAAATCTCCGGGATTTATCTTGTGAATCCTGTTTGCATACCTAACAGTGCTAACACTGTGTGGCACCCCATAGCACCCTTGAAAGGCTCTCAAGGCACACCAGGGTGCCACGGCACTCTGGCTGAGAATCACTGCCCTAAGAGCTGCTATGAAGAGGACGGCTGCCACAACATTTCCAGCTTTCCTTAGTGCAAACCATCCAAGAGCTGAACTAGCCCTTCCCAGCTTAGCTCAGCATCCCTTTCACAAGGATGTGGTTGACTTTGAGATGTTCCTCTCGCCCTTGCTGGGGAAGCCAGCAGGACCGGCTCCTGCTCTATTTCTGGTAACAGCAAATAAATCCCAAAAAGGAAGCACTTTCCTCTGCTTCAGCTAAAACTCTTCCAATGCAACAGGAAACCCCTGGCCCTGATGCCCTGTAGACGCGAGCGCTCTCCCCTACCCCAGCTCTCATGAAGCCAGTCTCTCCTGGGGCTCAGGAGAGCTCCGACAAGGGCTTTGCACTCTGAAGGGTGGGGGAGCTATGGGAAAATGCTCTGCGACAAAGCCAAGCATGTGTCTAAGCCATGGAGGGTCCCATCTGCACCTGGCTCAGAGCCTTGGTGGCAGCTGGGCACTATCTTTCTTACCCTCTCTATTGAACAGGAACTTTCCCCAGGCCTGGGCCTTTCTTCCCTCCCCCAGTCCTTCTCTACACACCTGTTGTCTTTTATCCCCTGCAAAGATTATCAGCCTGTCAGGGCACAGATCAGCTCTTTTCTCAGTGTTTGTACAGCACCTGACACTATGGAGTCCTGTTCCCCAGTTGGGCCTCTAGACACTACCACAATACAAGTAATTACTCCGCTCACCCTCCCAAACCACCTACCCTCAGAGGATCTCACCTCACTCATCCTGGCCTCCCACAACACCTGCCAGCCCCACTTTAGAGATGGGGAAACTGTGTCCTGAAGGTGTCCAGTGGCCTGCCCAAAAGTCCTGCAGCAGGTCACCGGTAGAGCTAAGAGCAGCACCCAAACCTCCCACATCCCTACCATGTGTTTTATCACAAAACCATCCCTCCTCCTCCCCAAACCCACTGTAACTGGGTGAGGAAATGACTCGGGAAGCTTGGAGACCTCCATCCTGCAAGCTAAGATGGTCTGATCCACATAAGGGTTGCAGACACCAGTCTCCAGTCCCTGTCAAGGTTGCGGGTGGGAGCCTCATACCGTCCAGGGGATTAACACAGAGTGGCAAGGATCCAACAAAGGTTCACTTCCCCTACAAAACAGTCCTGCCTACCCATGCACAGAGCTCCAAGCCTCCAGCCCCTCTCTGCTCCTGTGCCAGGGGATCCTGCTGCTCCAATCCCACCCTCACCCCGAGAGACCTCAGACCCCAGGTCTGACCAGGGGATGCTCTCACTGTGCCCTTTAGCACTGCACAAGGGCAGGGCAGGGGGGCAGCCAACAGCCTCGGCATTGCCTCGGCCTGCCGCAGCCAAGCAACAGCACCGATGGCCAAGTTCCAGCCAGCTTAACCCCCAGCCCTTCATTACATACCAGGCAGCTCCAGCTGATCACCCCACACACACCAGCAAGCTTCCTTCCTCCTCTCTCAGCAGCCCGGCTGCTGGCAGCTCCAACACATTCCCTATGGACGGTGCCAGCTTAGTAAGAGAGTGTTTCCCCGCACATGCGAGAAGCCACAAGGCAGCCGCCACCAGCTTCCCAATTGTCTCAGTGCAGCAATGAGATGCACTCTTCTGTAATTAGGGAAGCCAGTGTCTGAGATACAGGGACCTCTCCACTGCAAAGACCAATAACTCCAAAATCTCTCTCTCACTGTCTCACACACACACACACACACACACACACACACCCCACTCCTGTCCTCCAACACCGCCCCACAGAACCCACCTGCCTGCTGAGCCCAAGACTGAGAAGAAAAAAAAAACCCGCTCAGCAGCTGGCTGTATTTTTCAGCCTGACACTTTTATTAGGAAGGAGGGTAACAGAGAGAAAAGGGAGGGAAGTGGGTTCTATAAATACAAGAGTAACACCAGAACAGGCCATCGCAGCAGGGTAATTTGGGACCCTTGGCTGGTTCTGCGGCGTCAGTAAAAGCCGCGGCGAGGGGATCAGCGGGTTTATTAAAAGAAAGCTGCAGGGACATGTGATTGAAGAGGGTATATGCAGGGACAAGCCTGTTCAAAGAACGTAATCTTCCCCAGACCTCAAGGCCATCCTATGCTCAGAGGCGAGTCCTACCTGCCCCTCCAAGAGAAGGTCAAAGGCCAGAAGGCCCTATCCTGCACTGGGGATTTGCCTCCATGTCAGCCAGCAGCACAGGTGCCCATGCAGAGACCCGGTCTCTCACAGCCACCGAGGTGGTCTCCAAGCCCAAGTGTGCTCCAGGTGTGAACAGCAGCTATGCTGGTCAGCATCAAGGTGTCACAACCCAAAGGGTGTGATTTTTGTTTGTGTGTGCTTCGGCACTGCTAAATTGTCCCCGCTAAATTGCAGCTTCCTTGCACGGTGGAGTTTTCTGCTGCAGAGGAGAACCCCGGTGCAAGGGAGAATTTCCCGCCAATTTGAAGCTTACTTTGCAGGGTACATTTCTTTGCTGCAGAGAAGAAATGCTCGTTGCAAAGAGTTCCCGCCATTTGTATGCTAATTCGAGTCCCATTATTGGCCAGTTCTAAATTATTCACACGTGGCGGCTAGTGATTGGCTTGCTAGCCGTATAAGAGGCTTGAGTGGTTTCCGCCCAAGTTGGAGGACTCCACGAACAAGGGAGGAGGAGACTTCACGCTGTGTGAAGATCTCTAAGCGCTGCAGATCCTTACAGACCCAGTGCATTTAAAGCAGGCAACAGAGGTCTGATCCACCTCTAGACTCTCCCCGTCGCCGATAGATTCCTAGACGTATCCCTTCCCGCGCGCAAAAGAACTGGACCCACGGAGCCTAGCAAACTTCGTGTGAATGAGTGAGCAGAAGGACCCACGGAGCCTAGCAAACTTCGTGTGAGTTTATTCAGAGCTCTTCCGGACAAGTACTTTCTTCGGCTGACACGACGGGCTCGCGTGTTCATTGCCTTCAGCCGGATTGGGCTAGAGTTCACGAGTCTAGAACTCTTGTCCGCTTCTCTTCTTTCCTGTCTGTAACTGCAACTTAAGCAAGTTTTCCAGCCTACACCACTGCCATCTCGGTGTAAGTAAACAATCTTTTAAATTACCGTTACGCGTCCGTGCCTAATTCCAGCTCGAAGGCCTTCCCTCTCCGCCCCGGCGTGCCCGGGCTGCTGGCCACAGCCCGCGTGCAGCGCGAAAAGGGCTCGGGTCGCTCCCGGCCCGCACACAAGGCTGACCACAGGGCAGTTCGCAGCTCCACAAGCTCCCTCTGGGCCCCTGGGCCAGTCCCTCACTTCCCCCCGCCATCCATACGTCAGGGAATATTAACCCCTCCTCTCTCTCACCTTTTGTCCATCTTTTTCTCTCTAGAGACTGTGAGCAATTACTGTCTTTGACTAAACGTCTGTATATCACCTAGCATGAGGAAGCCATGATCTCACCCAGGGCCTCTGGGAGCTACTGTGATGCCATTACTGCAATATGGGACCTTTCCTTACCAGTGCAGACCTTGCCGACAGTTATTTAAGCGGCTGTCATCTCGGGTTAGGTGGCAGTAGTGGGTCTGCCCATCGGGCAGAACGGATCAGACCTGAAAGCCCAGCTAGCCCGCCCCCGTGGCTCTCTGCCAAGCGCCAGCCCCAGTGGCTACGCCGGAAGGTAGGAGACTGCTAAAGGCCTGCCCTCCACGTAGGCTTCATCTCGATCTCTAGTAGCAAGAGCCTGACTTATGCTCGTAGGCACATGAGGTAATATCCCTTCCAAAATCTGTGATGCAGCTAATTACAGCTACCCTAGATAGTCTGGATATCTATGTAATTATCCAACCCCCTTTGCAAATCTCACTCGAGTTCTAACTTCCTATGGCAACAAGCTGCCCCATCTAATTATGCTGCAAGTAAAGGAATCTCCTTTGAGCCACTGCCAATATCCTGCCTTTAAATTCTGTTGCGTGTCCCCTGGTCCTCGACTCCAGCTACCACGTTCTCAAGAGAAACAAGGGGCGAGCCCTGCTGGCGATCCTTAGGAAAGGGGTCCCAATTTCAGAACTTGCCCTCACTTCATCCCACCAGGTCGCAGCTCTGCCCACCTCCCAGGTGCAAGGCAAAGCCTCTCTTTATCCCTGCTCAGCTAAGGCTGCTGAGTGTGGAGGGTTGAGGCTGGAGGTGTTTATAGACCGCCGTTTGTCAGCATTTATGATGTAATTCTCAGTTGATGGGCTAGTCACTCCGCGCACTGGTCAGACCTCTGCAGATGTGCTTTAACAATCTGATTACTGGTAATTTGACTGAACAAATAGTACATTTATCCAGCTTTTAAAAGGCTCCCGATGCTGCCTGCCCCAGGGTTTGAGTTCTGCAGATAAGCAAGCGCTCCCAGGAAAGGCAGCAAAGTTAACGTACCCCACGGCTTTCAGTACAGCTGAAACAGGCAGGGCCTTGGCACTCCTGACGGAGGAAAAAACTGCTGCTGCAGGGTTTCTTTTGTCTAAGTCTAAAAATGATTATCCAAGGGTTGGAGTTAGCCTGAAATCACAAAGGGAGAGTCTGGGAAGAGGGCTCTCTCTCTCATACAGACCTCATGTCGCTGTGGAAGGATTTTTATTCCTGATAGCTGAGAGGGGGTGTAGAGGTTGTAGATAAAGGCAAAGATGAACACAAAGGCAAAACACACAGTTTCCACTACTCCATACCCCAGTGCCTCAACCACTGCAAACCCATCCTCACACTGCAGCACAAGGACAAGCTTTATCACCCATCACCTTCCCCAAAAGGTACACCCAGGTACGGATAGTGGGATGACGTGCCCAGGATCACATGGAGTGACAGTGCCAGAACCAGGAATTGGACACAGGTCTCCTGAGTCCCAACCAAGTACCTTAACCACATGCCTCCTTCTCACCAGAGCCCAGCATGGCCTAAGACAGACACTGGCTGTGTTCTCAGAGAGCACAACCAGGAGCAGAGGACAAAGGCAGCACACTTCTCCAACTCCTACTATTGCCCCAGGGCTTGGTCCCTCTCGTCAAGGTGCTGCCTGTGGGTTTGACTTATAAACCCACAGCTTGGAGCATGGTCACGGCTTCACCTCCTGAAGGTGCACAGGTCTACGCCTACAGCAGGATGCTAGCTAGAGTTGGAAAGTGGCAAGAGCTGCTTAAAGCCAAAGGTATCACTCTCTCCCTCTCCCCTTTTTGCACCTGGCACTTTTATAATTAGATCAATGTATTGCTGTAAACAATGCATTTATTGTACGGGTTGTATTTATTCAGACCTACACACACATATCTAATAAACAGCAAGTCTAGCCAGCTACACACATACCTCCCGTGGGACTCTGGGCTGGTCTCCCTGGGCTTTAATTTCCCATCTTTACAATGAGGATAACAGCACTTGCCTTTGCTCACGGGGCTGTTGGGAGGATAAATATGCTGAAGATCATGTGGCACTCAAATACTAGGGCAACAGAGGCCAGACAGGTAGGGACAGACAGACGAAGAACTAGCTGGAGGGATACACAAGACAGACAATCAAAACAGTGTAGAAGTCCAAGAGAGAATTAAAATACACAGCCCAAACTGGACTAAAAAGCAGCAGCATAAAGCAATAAACATTGTGCTGCCAGCAAAGGTTGCATCGCCTTCCACCAGTCCTCCACCATTACATCCCTGCTTATTTTCAAAAGCCAAATGGCAGCTTTGCCGAATACATGAAGGTTGCCAGATCTGAGCTGTATAAAGCCAAGTGACACAGGGGAGTGAGCTCCAACCTATGGGGACCTCATGCTGAAGGATAGGTCACCAGCCCCTTCTTACATACAACACGGCCCCAGATGGACCCCTCTGCTTGTGACTATGTCTCAGGAGGGAAGAGTCAGTCTCCAGGTAGGGCTGGGCCTAAGGGATGCTCTCTTCTGAGCTATGTAGAGTTAAAAGGCCAAAACTCCATCTTAAACTTCTTCCGCAGGCAGCCAATGCAGATCCCAGCAAAGACCTTTCCATTTGCAATGCTATCATGGCCAGCCGGGACAGCAGAAATGCAACGACAACTTAGTTGGGCAAAAAGCAGCAGGGGCTTGTGAACCAACACACAACCAGCCTGGTTACAAGATGTTGAACATAACGAAAGCTAGCAGAGGGCAACAGAGCACAGATGAGAGATACAGAGCAATCGCATTAGGATGCAGAATTGTGAGCAGAGGTTCCCAATAGACATCAGCCTTTTCCAGTCATTTGCAGCACAGCTCCTTGAGTTAAAATTGTGTCCCTTTACATATGTGCTGGCACATGCCCACACAAACGTGTGTGCACACACACTGCCTTCAGCACTGGCTCGTAATTATCCCAGTGTGAACAATAAAGCTTGATTTCTAGGTCTTTCTTCCCAGAAGAGTGTATAACGTACAGGCAGCAGTACTTATCCTGTTAATTTGGACTCATTTTTTGTAAGAATCCCAGGAGAATTTTCCTCCCCCGTCTCCACCCCCACCGCCCAAGTCTGTGTATTAACTTGGCCCAGGAATCAGAAATCCAAGATCTTCCTGGCCTGGAGAGTTAAGGACTTGGACAGCACCATCTTGTCCGAGACACTGGGGCTGACTCAGCCAGGCCCCACGCATCTGGAGGCTGTCTTGTCTACCAGAAGACTTGGGCAGCAGGAAAGATGGGGAAGGGAGAATCGGATCCCCTCAAATTTACTCTCGAGGCTGCCATCTCCACCCAGCTGCATGCTTCCTGCAGGCTTTGCCCCCTGGCAAATTCAGAAATAGCACTGCAGAGCCAAAAGCAGACTGAGGACTAGAGGGTTCCTCACACAGCACAGCAGAGACACCACAGTCCTGGCCTGTGACATCCCTAGAGTCAAGCCCTGAGCTCTGCCTCCAAGCACTTCTGCACCACAATCCCAGCCCGCAGCCCTTCACTTGCTCAGGCAAGGGCTCCTGACTATGGCCCTCACTCCTGACCTGCAGCTACCTCCCTGCTGGCAGTCCCAGACCTAGGGCTTCCTTTGAGATCCCCCATCCCACACCTGATCCATCCCAAGCCCATGAGATCCAGTTGGCTCATTACATAAGGTAATACCACTATTACTGTCCACATCGTTGTACCTGCAATGTGCTAGGCACTGTACAAAGGCAAAGACAAAGCCCTGTCTGAGTGTAGAAGAGGGAGTTCAAATGTAGAAGTTAAATGAATTACCAAGGTCAGAACATGACCACTGATGAACCACAATGGTCTGGTGTGGTATGCACTTGGCAAAGACTCCATTCAAATCTCTGGACTGCCACTATAAAACCTGGACAGCCCCCTCTCTCTGCCTCCATCTACCCTCCTACCCTTTTGTCCATCTCATCTATATATTTTACATTTCTTGAGACAGAGACAGTCACTTATTGTGCGCGAAGCTATTTACAGCACCTAACAAAACAGTACCCTGGTTTCAGCTGGCATGAGTCTAGAGCAGTGGTTTTCATCCTGTGGTCCGCAGACCCCTGGGAGGTCCACAGACTATGTCCAAGGGGTCCGCAAAAGATGACTGTGCTCAATCAAAAGTATGTGAATACCTACACTTACAATTCAAAAGGGGTCTGCACCTCCAGTCAAAATTTCCAAAGGGGTCTACAAATGAAAAAAGGTTGAAAACCACCAGTCTAGAGGTAACTCCCTGAACACAACTCACATTAAAAGGTGGGGAAATCTTAACACAGAATATTTCAAAACAACCCATGCCATCCAATTAGCCATGCTGGGGTAAGAATGAGTGTGTCAATCTCTGCCAGGATTTTAAATTGAAATGCTGTCTCAAGGTGAAACATCTGCACAGAAAAAGATCCAGTCGTGCCTACCCTGGAGTGGAGGAGTTTTCAGTCAAGTTAAACTAGCTCAACTGAACTAATGCAATTAAAGGGTGGGGAAATATCACTTTTTTCTAATCTAGACAAAGCCAGAGTGGGAAGCATGATGCCTAATTAGCTTCGTGTTTATAAATGCACATTAAAGTCCTTGGATGCAAAGGTGCTAGGTACAAGCAAATTATCACATACAATGAGCACTGACATTTAAACACGATGCAAGTTACAATAAATACTTTCTTTTTTTTTTCTTTTTTGCAAGTTAAAAATGTTTAAAAACCCATTACTGGTTTTCAGGAGTTGATATAAGCTGATTAGGGGGGCATGGAAAGTGGCTACATTAAAATTCTTGCCAGTAGTATGTTTAGCTTTTCCAAGTCATTTTAAAATACTGCATTTAATAGAAAAATAATTTGCTCAGCTGTAAAAAACATCAATTTGCAACTTGAAGGCTCGTCTATTAGCCAAAGAAGCTAATGTGTAAACATTATCAGCTCCAGTAATGCATGGGGTTTAGCCAATGCATGTCCAGTGGGAGACCAGCCAGATATTAAGAAAGTAGATTTGCATAATAAGTCATTTATCCTTGATAACCTCAGTATTTGAAAATTCAAAACTAAGGGGAACAATATCGGCCTATCAAGCAACTACATCCACTCGCCTTTTAAAATTGCCCTCTTGAAAGGAAAAATGGTAGACAAAGATCCATCTTCTTGTTGCATCTGTATACTGTCTAGCCTAAAACGGCTCTGATCTGCACTCTGAGATGTTAGCGTAATACAGAACAATCACAGGTTAACCATCCAAAGCACAAAAATGATTGATATTGCATTCTTACTCATTGAAAAGATAGAGAAATCCTTTCAGAGATAAAACCTCATTCAATAAAAACAGCATTTCCTCTACAGTTACATTCTAAATACTCTATTCCCAGTTCTTGTGATTTTGCTCACAAATCTCATAATCTTTGGTGTTTTTCTTGAAGCTCTTGGAGTCAAGTGACAGAGTAAAATCTCAGCTTCCATTAAAAAAATTGGGAAAAAATTGGTTTTTGCACACTTGTGGTAACAGAGAATTTTGAAAATTTGCATCTAAAAGACACTAGCAGGTAAAAGCTCCAAAATATCTTTAAAAATAAAAGTCTTGTGATTTTAAAGCCAATCCTATGGCTCTTTGGAGATGTTTGAATGCCCAAGGTTGGTAATATCAATTACTATAGTTTTCAATTTAATCACACCTGTGGCTGGAGTTATTGCTATGGAATAATCTAGTATTTGCTTAATGGAGACAAGCCAAAAAGTCCAAGGCAGGTGAACAGAGTTTGTACAAGTCCCAGAGGCCAAATTTACAATGGGAGTAATGATGGTATTGCAGGAAGTCTTCCTGGAAGCGACATTACACAAGAGAGCGGACGTGGAGAAGTAAGTGCTGCTGTATCACTACTTGGCCATGACATTTTCCAAGGTTTGTCAGATGGAGATATACGGAAACAGACTCTTCTCCAAGTCAAACCAATAACGTTTTGCCTCACTTGTCAATTCCCTCTGCCAATAAAAGCCATGTAGCTTCATGGTCAGTTCACAGTCCTTTCCTGTCCTTTCCCACATATACCACCGCCCCACTCCTGCACGTGTGCGCGCGCGCACACACACACACACGCACCCCCCCTACATTTTCACGTTTAAGGGATGATGCCCCTTGAAAGGACTTCAATCCGGCCAGGCTCTTAGCCGAGATTCATCAGAACCCTACCTAGGCTGCTTGCGCTGGACCCTTCCCCTGCCTCTGCACCTCACCTGAAAGAGCCTTCCTAGTAGAGGTTTGCAACCAGCATTCAGGGAACAGGCAGCCATATGGAGATTACCGGCCCAGTCAGTACCATTTATCTGTCTGTCCCAGTTTGACAGAGCCTGGCTGCTACCAGATGATGCTTTAACTCTTTGGCTGTTTAGCAGGGATGCTACCAAGAATAAACGGCATGATTTCAGCACACCTGCCAGAGCGCAATCTCTATTCTGCTGGGGGGCTGCAGTGACAAAGTGGAAGGCGGTACTTGCTGCTGGGAACCAGGGGCTCCGACCAGGACCATCCCTGGAACAGATGAGCGCAGGCTGTGACAAAGCTGCAGGTGTTCGATCAGATAAAGAACCCCGAGCAGCCTGACAGACAGGGCTGTGGTACCAAGGGCCAGCCGCTCACAAGTACCTGCCCTTTCCTTAGGCAGACATTGATGAGACCCAAAGTGAAGCCTTGCCCAGACATTGACTTCATGGAGACAGACAGAGACACCCTCTTCTTGCCTTCAGCAGGGTGGGTACAAAGAGGCTACAGTGCCCTGCTGGAGCAGCAGGATGTGCGTGTACATGTGGATGCTCACAGACTGAGCCCAAAGTCATAGCCAAAGTGCCCTAACACAGCAGCACACACTTCCTTATTTTCCCTGACCCTACAATAACAAATGGATTGGTGCTTATTGTCCCTGATGTTTGGGAATCATGGCAGAGGGCACTGCAACCACCCACTATTGACAGAGACATCTAGAGTCCTGGCTGGCCCCAAATGAATGGCCAGGACTCCCTCAGAAAGCAGCTCTGTCTCTTTAAGGCACATCAGACCCCCAAAATTAAGGTTTCTCTAGAAAGAGCTCACAGAATCAACGAAGTGATCCCTGCATCTTAGGCAAAGCCACAGGGACACACAGAAATTTGCTGCTAAGTAAACCCATCCACCAAAATCCAAGCAGGCCAGGCTGAACAATCTGCAGCGCAACAACTTTAATAATTAACCACGGCTTAATTAACATCCATGATTGCCTGGCCTGCTGCAAGCACAGGCTCTTTGAGGCTAAGTACAGTCAAAAAGCCCGAGGCTGAATTGATTCCATTTTTGTAGGTTATTCTTAGCTGCAAAGATTAAACCTATAAGCAAATTAACAGACATTCACTTGCGATTCAGGAAATGCAGCCACATGCCTGCAGTGGCTCAAGCCAGAAGCCAGAGGGGAGCTACAGCATGGCTCTCAGGCACATAGCCAAAATGGGCTGTGGGTTCACTTCCTCCTCCTGCTGCCCCCAAGGTCTCTGGGATTTGCAGTCCAAACTCACAGCAGCAGGACTCTGCAGGGTTGTTCAACACTCTTCCTCTTCCTGCTTCCAGATGCCTCTGAGAGTTGTAGTCCACAGTTGCAGCCAGCGCTAAGTAAGCAGGTAGGGCAGCTCTGTATTCAGGGGAAGGGAAGTTTAACCCTCCTTCCTGGCCCCAGACCTCAGCTGGGGTTTGCCTGAGGGGTCAGTGAGCCAGCCTTCACTGCTCCAGCTAGGGAGCAGAGGGGTGGGACCAGTCCCGCTCTCTGGAGCAGACAACACAACCCAGCCCAGGACTGCAAAATGCTGGGGGAATGATTTAACTTGAACCAGGAAGGGGTCTGGGACAGAAGTTTTACAAACCAGTTTGACCTAAATCAGTTGAGTCTGATATAGGCAGACAAGGTTTCATAGATTTCATAGACATCAGGGCTGGAAGGGACCTCGGAAGATCATCGAGTCCAGCCCCCCGCCCAAAGGGCAGGAAGTCAGCTGGGGTCATAGGATCCCAGCAAGATGAGCATCCAATTTCATCTTGAAGGTGTTCAATGAAGGCGCTTGAACCACCTCCGGTGGCAGGCTGTTCCAGACCTTGGGGGCTCGGACAGTAAAGAAATTCTTCCTTATGTCCAGCCTGAAACGATCTTGAAGTAGTTTGTGACCATTCGACCTCGTCATCCCTTGGGGCGCTCTGGTGAACAAACGTTCCCCCACATACTGGTGGTCACCCCTGATAAACTTGTAGGTGGCCATCAGATCACCCCTGAGCCTGCGCTTTTCCAGGCTAAAGAGCCCCAGGGCTCTCAGCCTGTCATCGTAGGATCTGTTTCCCTGACCTCTGATCATGCGCGTGGCTCTTCTCTGGACTCTCTCAAGCTTCTCCACATCCTTTTTGAATTGTGGAGCCCAAAACTGGACACAGTACTCCAGCTGCGGCCTCACTAAGGCCGAGTACAGGGGGAGAATGACGTCCCGGGATTTGCTTGAGAAGCATCTATGGATGCAAACCAG
>NW_005842009.1:2044603-2068758 GCF_000455745.1 Alligator sinensis
TTTCCCTGAAGCAGTCAATGTAGCGGTCAAGGTTAGGGTTTCGTCCACTGTGAGGTGTCCAATCTGATGTTTTTTGGGGCTTTTTGGCATTGATCCTTTCCTGAATGTTGTCAGAGGATGAGTTGTTGTTGGGAGTGGGTTCAGTTTGGTCGTGGAAATATTCTTTGAGGCGCAGGCATCGGAAGAATTCTTCTAGTTCTCCACATTGAAGTATTTTGTTAGGGTATTTTTCTGGACAGAAATTTAGGCCTTTAGAAAGGACAGATTTTTCAGTTTTGGTAAGCCTGTGTGTGCGGAGAGATTGATGATATTTGTGGGTTGGTTGCTGCTTTCAGTTTCATCGAGTCTGAGGTTGGAGTGTTGTAAGGTGTTGGTGTTCCTCTGATGGTGGTATTGTGGCTGGGGAGCTTGTTCTTGGGGTAATTTGTTCCATTTCTTCTTTTTATGTAGGATGAATGCTGTAGAAAGTTTTTCGTAGTCTCTTTGTATCCACTGTATATTGTCAGGAAACATGCCTGGATTTCTGTCTTTTAAGTTGTTGTAGTATATGGTGATTTCCTTCCTGAGTTGGTCTCTTTTGGAGTAGAGTAGGTGAAGTAGATGATTTCTAATTTTCTCTGAAGTTCTTCTGCATAGCTGTGAAGCATATTTGGAGTTGTGTGTAGTAGTCAGGGGATTGTAGCTGTTTAGTCTTCGGGGAATGAAGTTGTATTTCTTGCAAAGGCTTAGAAAATATATGTCGCTGTTGAGTTTGGCTTCTTTCTTTTTCACGTTGTACAGTGAGTCTGATATTGCATTCAACCAGATTTATCTTAAACCAGTCTCAGCCATTTTGAAACTGGCTTACGTGCACTGAACTTCTATTCTGTTACAGGTTTAAATCAGTTTCTGATTACTTCAACTAGTTTATGTGTAACTTCTGTTCCTAGCCTGAATGCTGAATCCTGGAGCTATTGATTATTTAAAAAGCAATTACCATCACCCCAGTCTGACCACCCCACCAGGTAAGCAGACAAACCTGAGCAGCCTGCTGGGCATGGGGGTGGCATCCCTCTTGGCCCCACAACTTTTACTCTGGTTTAGCACCCCTGCCCCATGCTGCAGCCAATATAAAGTTGAGCATTAACCTAATGCAACTGCTGAAGGCAGGTGTTAGCTCAATGCTGGGCATGACTGCACCAGAAGCTAGGCACTGATAATGCGACTGAGCCTAGCAATGTAGCAGCTGCTGGTGGGGACGTTACACTGATCCACTGCCTACTCTGGGGTCCTCTGCTCACGGGCAAGAACTGCTAAAGCCAAGTCTCTGGAGCAAATTGCTTCCTCCAGCAGAAAGCTGCAAAGCCCAGCTGAAGGAGCACAGGGAGACTCATGCCCTTAATGGACATCATTCCTTGGGAGTAGATGGTAGGAGAAAGCCACTCCGACACCAGAGCCCTCCCGCAGGTCTCCAAGCCAGATGAAATCTTTGTGCGACCAGGTGGAAAGAGCATTGGGCTGGGAGTCAGACCACCAGGGCTTTCTAATCATGGTTGGTTCAAACGAGGCCTGAACAGGACAACACACTATGACAAGTATTCAGCCAGAAGCAGGAATATATTTGGCCCGTTTGCTGAAATTGAAAATGGCTCCAGCCAGGGTTGGGATTAGCAGCAGCAATATCTGTAGGAATTGCAGTTCAGACACAATTATGAAGCCTCAGTCCTCACACACATCAGAGGGACCCAGCCAGGTCAAGGAGAAATCCCACCAGTGCACAGCACTGAACAGCAGGACATGACACGAGGGAAGGTGACACTTTCCTCTAAAGGACACCGTGGGACCAGGTGAGGCCATGTGGTTTCTCTCTTTCTATACATCTGTCTGGGACATCTCTCCTTCTGTAAGCTCATACCACAGAGGCATATTGATTAAACCCCTAAACACAGGCAGCAAGAGAAACTTGTGCCCCATAGTCTGAAATGGGTGGAGAAAATGTGTGGGTGTTTGAGGTGGACACAAATACAATAAATACAAGTATCTGGACTTGGAAATTCTCTATAGAGAGGGCCCCATTACCACACCAAGCACTTCAAATTTTATTAAATATCAAGTATCTTTGGCTGTGTACACACATACTAAGGTGCCTTAAAATAACGCACCTTAAGTTAAGCCGCATCAGAGCGTACACATGTATGGCTCCTTGACATGGAGGCAGCCACCTTGTTAGTTAAGTCAACTTAACTAATTTGACTCAAGAAAATACACCTTGGAGGTGTATTATCTTGTGCTGCAATTAAGTCGACTTTGTTCCACGTATGTGTGTGCACTCCGAGTGTTAAGTCAACTTAAGAAAGTTAAGTCAGCTTAACTGTCAGAAAGTTAGTGCATGTGTACAGACCCCCTGATTGTAAATCTCACCACTGGCATTCCCACTTACAGCTGGGGAAACCAAGACAGGGAGGGTATGTGAGGAACTGTGCATCAGAGCCAGGAAACTGGGCCCAAATCTCCAAAGTCACAGTATTAGGACTAGAGCATACAGAGGAGGTGACGTGAGTGCTTACTATTACAGTAGTACCAAGCAGTCCTGTAACTAACCCCAGGGCTCTACCGTACCTGGTGCAAGACAGACCCATCAAGAGACACTCTGCTTCAAAGAGCTTACACTCTAAAATAGGGGTGGGCAATTATCTGGGCCACATAGGGAGTTTTGCGGAGCTGTCACCGGCCAGGTCAGCACCCACCCCCTACCCCCACGCAACAGCTCATCAACACTCCCTATGTGGGATGGGGCTGCAGGCAGACAGGGAGCTGGCACGGATGTGGAGCTGGCACCTTGGATCAGCAGCTGCTCCAGGTGGAGGCAGCAGCATCAGCAGGGGCAGCTCAGCCAGGGGCCAGGCCCACCCCAAGATCCCAGGGAGACCCCACAGAGGAAGTCGGGATCCCTGCAGTACCCACTCTGGACCCACCTGCCCTGGCCATGATGAGCAGTAGCAAGTGGGCGGCCGTAAGGATGGAGGTGCCCTTGGACCCCGAGAAGGGGCTGGAGCTTCTGCCCAACTTAGTGCTGCTGCCTGGCTTTGGCAGACCAGGTGCAGAGGTGGCAGCAGCCAGGCAGAAGCTGCTGCTGGACACTGGGAAAAAGCACAGTATAGCAGTGCCCTTCTTGCTGTGGCTGCCTAGAGCCCAGGCCAGGGCTGCCCTGTGGCTCCCCACTGCCATCTCACTTAGTAGTGCTGCTGGGAAATGCAGTCCAGCTGCCATGCCACTCCAGCCCTGCTGCACACCTGTGGGTGGCAGAACCAGCTGCACGTGCTGCTGCCCAGGCTAGGCAGGACAGAGAGACCCACCATGGGCTGGACAAAATCCCTAGGTGGGCTGGATACAGCCCACGGGCGGTATTTTGCCCAGCCCTTCATCTAAACCGACAAAAGAACTGCAGGGGAAAAACGGGAAGAGAGGCGAATTGCCCGGGGGGACACAGCAAGTCAGTAGCATACAGCACAGCATCCTGGCCCTGGGTCCAATGGCATGACCATCACTTCAGCTTATGTAAAAATACTATTCGGCTGCTGCCACTTCAACAGAAACTAAGCCCCAGTGTGGATGCTGTCCTGCCAGCTGAAAGAGTTTTTCAGCTGCCAGAGCTACACCATCTCCCTGAGAAAGCAGAAACTAAATATCAGAAACCGCTTTCTGCCAGCACAGCTGCATCCACACTGAGGGCTTTGCCTGTAGAAGTACATCAGCTCCAGGGTGCTATCCTCCCACCCCTCAGACACAGCTCTGCCAGCCTATCCTTGTACCACTGACAAGGCCACAAACAGTCAGGGCTTGTCTACACTTAAAAGATGTGGTTGCTTTAACTGTGCCAGCAAGATACCCCTAGTGGGGGCACAAAGGGACTTGGAGCACCACTGTTTATTCTAACTCGGGAAATAAAATAAGTTACATCGGCATAAAGTTATGTGCATGTGCGTCATCCCAACACAGGTACTTTGCCAGCACAGATGTTGGCCCAAAAGCCTCCTCCCTCCCCTTATCACCCAACCAATACAAGCCATAAAACGTTTTAAGCATAGCCTAGGCCTGGCTCCTCAGCAGGACAGGCACTAACAACACCAGCCCTGAAACCCACTTTAAATTTGCCACCAACCAAGAGAGGGAAAAGCACAAACGCCCTGTCAGTCCCCTGAGGAGTCCTTCCACATCCCTGCCCATCAAGGAGGACAGCTCAAGAGGAGGTAGTGCTTCAGCTTTATTGCAGAGCAGGCAGCAATAAGAGAGTTTCTAAATAATTGAGGCTAGTGCCTCATTTGCTAAAAGGGGGCTGGAAAGAGCCTCCTGCAAAAAGTGGCTTTCCTAGTTTGGGGCTGTGGTGCAGATGTGATGGAATATGCTACAAGAGGCAGTAAAACCACGCAGACCCACAGAGCAGATCACACGGGTGATTTATGGCCTCTTAACACGTAACGCAGCACCGTTTGTTCTTCCAACCAGCACCACTCTGTGTGTATCATCTCTTCTTGCCCTCCAGCACCTCCATAGCTGTGCTCATACACCTGCATCTGCCCCTGCCCCAGGGAACTGGGACAAGGCAGGAGAAAGCAAGTCAGGAGGAGTCACAAAGATGCCACGGTGCTTGCAGCCAAGGAGTAGAGCAGGCTTTGGGCTCAGGCAAAGGAAGTGGCTGCAAAGCCCTCTCATCCCCCCTCCCAGCAATGCAGCTGAAGGGACCCCTGGCTTTCTAGCCTAGCTGCTGTTTCCCAGCCATCACCCCTTTGCCATAAGCTTGCCTCCGAAATGCTGCCAGGCCTAGAGTCAAGCTCCAAAGAGCCGATGCTGTACATCATGGTGACTCCAACCTTCAGACAGAGATAAAACTGCCACCCTCATCCTCCAAAGGCTCAGGCACTCGCCACAAACCTATACGAGAATCACCACTAACTGTCTGCAGCTAAGGGTCTATGACACAGTTGAGCCATTCCAGCTCCACCCTCTGGAGGGTGATGGGGCACACACGTACCCAGTTCAACACAACAGAAAGCCATTCCAGTTGCAAGCCCTGTCATCAGGACCGTAGCTTTGTAACCTCAGGGAAAAGGCAGAAGCTCCGGCCTTTGCGCCCCTTACACGAGAAATGGCATGAGGGGATGCTCAGAGACTTCCAGCAGAAAGCTTGGAAGGGCCAGGCAAGGGACTGCATGTGCTGTCCCTAGTTTGGGTGCCCTGTGCCAGCCTGCTTGCAGGGCCTGAGGTGGAGCAGCGTGACGGAGCACAGCTAGCTCATGAATCAAAGAAACCAAATTACCTTCCAGATGAGACACCTGCTATCCATTTGCCTTGATGCAAGAGCTAAATAATTCACGGGCGCACAGGAAAGAGAGCCAAGCGACTATCTGGAAGGTGCTGCAGTTTCCACCACCCAATACTTTTGCAGCCCCATGAGCCCCCTCTACTGCCATCTCCTCAAGTATGACAGGCATGCCAAGATGCATTGTCACAGCTGTTGCGCTGACCAAGTCTCTGGTATTACCGGTGTCAAAGAAACATCCAGCATCTTTTTTGATATCAGGGCTCCACTGCACTAAGCAGCAGACAAAACCGAGCTCTGGACAGGATCAAGATCTGCATTTTTGAAGAAAACATTGTAAAAATCAAATTCCACCACCCCACCAGGGCCTAGTGAAGCCTTGACTCAAAGAAGTCCATGGCAAAATTCCCACTGCCATCAGAAGAGCTGCGATTTCAAACACGCTTCCTCAATAACATACCCAAAGCTCATCTCCATTTAGAAATGCAGGGCTTGGGTTCACCAGCAGGACAAGAGATTTGCGGGGTGGTGGTACGTGTGCATGCATGCACTTGCACACGTTCAAAAAAGCCTAAAGGGACCTCAAGCTAGTCCAGCCCCTACTTGAGGCAGGATCATCCCCGTCTTAACCAGCCTAGACAAATATTTGTCAAATTGGCTCTTAGAAATTTCCACTGAGGGAGACTCCACAGCCTCTCTAGGTGATCTGTTCCGGTGCTTAACCAATCTCATCATTAGCAAATTCTTCCAAATAGCCAACCTAAAGTCTCCCTTGGTGCAGTTTTACTGCTTGTCCTGTCCTCTGTGGGCCCAGAGAACAATTGATCGCCATCTTCTTTATAACAACCCTTCTGGTGTTTGAAGGCTGCTGTCAAATCCCACCCTGCCCATCTTCTCTTCGCCAGACTGAACAGCCTCAGTTCTACCACCTTGTTTCACAAGAAAATAAAACTGGATTCAAACGGAGGCTGCTGCAGCCACCCTACGGCAGAGCACGTGTCGCGGTGCGTGCAAGGATGCAACTGCTCGCAGAGAGCGTGCACGTTCCTTATAGCGCAGGAGCCAAGGAGCCTCCAGCCTATGAACTCCCTGCCATCCTGATCTCTGCAGAACAGATTCTCGGGGGGCTATTCAAGCTTTCTAGCTTTCCCCATCGAGGCTGGAGTTGACCATGCAGCATAGGGCCAGACACTTTGTAAGCAGGGCAGGCAGAGGAAAGAGAGACCAGTTGCTCACAGCACCAAGCTACAGCAAGATCCATTGGAGCAAGTAGATAGTCAGAGTCCTCCTGGTGCCAGTTAGGGGTAAGACACAAGAGAGGCGGCTTTAGCAATGCCCTTCCCACCCTTCATCATGGACAACCTCAGTGCTCACGTGCCCTGGGCAGGTCCCTGCTGCCCCCTCTGAAATCTGCTGTCAATCCCTTGCCTGGGCTCAGCATGGGAAACGGCGAGCGGGGCAGGGAGACATCAGTCATGACAGGGGAACTCTCGCTCTCTTTTGTATGACATTTTAGGATTACAACATTCACAGATTAATATCTAAATGGGATAGCCATTCAACTGCTTCAGGGGTAGCTGCATGGATTGATTTTAGATCTCCATTAAATGATCTAATTGGGCAATTGTTCACAATGTGTTGCACTGTCTGAAAAATCAAACCACAATTGTAACCCAGACTCTCTTTGATTCTCCATTTATGGAGTAGGTGTCCACATTTTCCATGAAGTGTCTGGATGCGATTTGGGGAGGACCAAATCTTTCTCTGTAGGTCAGTTCCTGGCTGGGGGATTGTAGGGTCGCTAACGAGGTATTTCTGCAGCGGGCTGGTATCTGCCCAAGCTTCCCTCCGTTGTTCTTCGATGCTCTTGTGATCATCACAGAGCTTCTTGATGTAGAAACGCACTCACACGTTCCCTTTGCTGCAGCCGAAGGCAACGCTGACATGCAGCCTGGGATGGAGGCAAAAGCAGCAGCTTGCTGGCTTTTTCCAGCACCTTTCCCAAGAGCTCAGAGCAACTGGCAGCCTTGTCAAAGCGGCACACACCATCCTGGAGTAGTTAAATAAAATCAACTGCAACGGTTCTGGCTCTCTCATCAAGGAGCAACATGGACCAGAGCAAGAGATCCAAAAGAGCCCGAGGGACTTTCTCAGGTCAAAGCTCCCTGGGCAAAGGGCTTTCTTAGCACTGGTCCCAGACTTGGAACCAACTCTCAGGAGCGAAGGACCCTTTCAACCCACCCCACTTTCCATTCCATACATGGGATGCACTTCCCCACGTGGCTTTTACTAACCCACGAGGAAGCATCGGTGTGTCAAAGAGCCAAACCAAACCCCAGAGAGAGCACCAGTGACACTTAGCAGATGTCAGTCATGTCGCCCAGTGCATAACTGGACAGTGCTCAGATACCACAGCAATGAGGGCAGGAGAGGACCCTACACAGACCAGAACACCCACAGCCCCATTAGACCCCAAAGGAAACAGCAACACCCCAAGGATGTGAAGGAGCTGGAAGGGAGAGAACATGACAGCATTAAAGCACTGAACCGGGGCTCAGATCTGAGTTTGTTCTTGACTTTGCTGCAAACCACCTGTGTGACCTTGAGCAAGGCACCTGATCTCTCCATGCCTCACCCACCCCTGGAAAAAATGGAGAGAGGAAGGATTATTTGTTTTCCACATCCATTTTCTCCATCTTGATGCAAGATTTTTGGATCAGGGACCGTGTCCCACTACCCATACGCCTCTAGCATGACGGGGATCTCTCAGGTTGCCTAGAGGCTACCATCATTCAAACAGCAATTCTTTTCTCATGAGTTGTCACAGCTCAGTAATATGGCCCCTTCAAAAGCTCAGACCCCACCTGAGCACCAATTTTAAATTATTTCCCCCACAGCAGCTGAGCTTCATGTTTGGCTTCCAAAGCTGACCAGAAAAAGAAAAAAAAAAGAAAAAAAATACATATATGTATAAATAGATATACGTCACTGGTGGGTGGTGAAAACCATATCAGTTCCTGTCGAGAACTATGTACATAAGCACTCATTATTGTATCTGGCTAGTACAGCTTGCATGGAGCTCATCATATTCTCAGTAGCTTTAAAAAAAGAAGATAAAAGGGGGAAGGGAGACATGCAGCTCTAAACTGCACCTAATTGTAGCATAAGCTAGAGTTAAACATCTTCTTTCCAGCCTGGGGATGCTACTTGGTGAGAGCTGTAAAAACAAAACCTGAAGATTGACAAGGAGGCTTAAAGGTGGTAATTCAGCTGATGCAAGCAAATCAATCACTTACACATGAGCTGCCAGAAGTAGGGGGCGGTGGGAGATGGGGGTGCAAATTATTGATTCTCTAATAAGGGCTAATCTAACCATTCATTATTAATCAGATAAAGGTCAACTGCCAGGATGTGCTGGGAGGCTAAAACCTGCCTTTAAAGTCCGACACAGAAAGGGCCCTGACCACATACGTCCTTCTGTACCAGCTCACACATTGTGATTACTTGTATAGACTTAGAAGGCACTGGGCCTCCGTGACAAGCTTTCTTCCCAGCATGTGGGAAACATAACTCGAGTTGTTTATGGAGGGTGGTCTGTGTGTGCACGCAGAACTTGCAGACGGACGCCTGGTAAGCTTAAGGAAAGTAATTATTTCTTCACTTAGCAGCAAGACAAACAGATCCACCAGAAGCAGCAACCCCACCTACATGCACCTCCCCGTCTGTTGTTGCTTCACTGCTCTGGAGAGCTCCTAGAAGTCGGGGCATTTCGGAGCCTTCTCCTCTTGCTCCGAACTTGTACTTGGAATCCCCCAGCCTTTCTGGATGAGCCCGATTTCTCTGACCTTGGCTAATCCCATGGTTATAGCAGACCTACTGCTGTGAAATCCTGTTCATCTCTTCTGTTCCTGATGATCATGGCTCCTTGAACATCTCTGGGAGCTCTCCCTACATTGCCTGCCCCCTACCAGCCAGCTCCTCTGGACTAAGAATATTCCACTGCCCCAATTCCAGCCTCCTGTACAGATATTTCTCCTTGGCTACAGCTAGCCCTTCATCTCATGGGGATTTCAGCTGAATAGACAGGCATTCAGGTTTAATGACCAGCTACTGCCCATGGATGGATTAGACAGGACACAGCCCTTGCTTGCAAACGGTGAGTTCCACCTCTATATAGCAACCTTCCAGGATATGGTGATTTTTAATTATACAGTCTACAGCACTGAAATTTGAAATCTGAAGTCTAGCAGCTGTCCACAGATTAGATTCCCCAAATCCCGTTTTCACCTGAGAGAGAAGCCAAAGGGAGCCAAGAAGGAAAAACCAAAGACGCAGGTGAAGCGTATGTGCTTTGCTGTCACCTCTTGCTCAGTGCAGAAGGCTCTCTGGTATAGCAGGGATGGACAGACAGAGAGCAATGCACGCATCCGATGAGCAATGGGGGGGTGGATGGAGAAGCTGGGGCAAAGCCCACATGCTTGTCAACTTCAGATACTATTTTCTCCACAGGAAAAAAAATTTCCTCCCCCATAAATGGCATTTGAGCCTCAGAAGTGTTCAGAAGGCTGCGAGATGATGGTAAGCACTGGGCTCCAAAGGACGTCTCTCAGCTTTGGGCTCAAAAGTTCAGCACCTGTTGCGGGGTACAACTCCCCCCCCAAAAAAACAAAAAACCCCAGGCTCTTCAATTCTAGAAATCCTGAACCAGAAAAAGGCTCTGGTTTCAAATCCCCCCTCCCTCAGCTACCAACAAGCTAAACAGAGGCCAGACTGTAAGTCACTGCAGAGCCTGCACTGACAAATCATTTCATTCAATAGCAATTTGCATCCAGAGCAGAACTCACCCAGCGTCCCCCAAGGTAAATATGTGAAGCGACAATGACACCCGTTCCTTAGTGCTAATGAAAAGAGAGAGTCATCTGTCAAGGCACCACCACGTTTCCGCATTTTATTTTATATATAAGCAAGCTATCCATTTCCCTCCTGCTGGGAGAAAAAGCCTGCTCCAATCTGCCATGTCCATGCTGTCAGCAAAAGGAATAATGGGGATGCTCAGGGGAAGGGTTCTCCTGGACTTAGTTTTCTCTCCCAGGCCAGAAGAGCCCCCCCCAAGCAACCTCTGAGCATGTCACCTGCCCCATGAGACCCCCTGGGAAGGAAACCCTGGTTAGGGAGTTATTCTAGATCCCAGATCAGCAACAGGCAACATGACAGTCTGCTCTCAAGAGACTGCATGCCCCACAATGATTGGGACAAGTTAAGAGACCTGGACTTCCAGTGCTGCCCGAGCCACTGACTTGCCTTCAGCAGACCTCAGACAGGACGAATCCAGATTGCCGGTCCACTCCTGCCTCCACTGGTTCAAGGGAAGGAAACTGCTACTCTTTAAACCAGTGAAACCATCTATCCAATTGCATAAGCGCTTTGCACAAATGGCTGAGCCTCCTTCCTGATCCTTTCCCCAAAACGCAAAGCCAAACTTTTTGATAGGCATGCCGCAAGTTAGCCCTGCACCCTCCCCAAGGATCACTCCAATCCTTTCCCCTGCACAATCTGCTGCTCTGCTTTCTGCCCAATGCTCCCCACCTGATCTCCTGCTCTGCTTTCTGCTCCCTGCCCTATGAGCTGCTGTGCTGCCTGTCCCTTCCCTGATCTGTCACATGCCACACACACAGGCTGCCTTTACCGCAGGTTTGCCACCCCAATGCTTAAACATTAGATTCAGTTAACCTGTCGCTAATTGTAGCCCTGGGGAAAGGTAGAGTCCTTTCATTGACTCATTCCGGCCATCAACCACACCAGTCATATTAGTTCAAGCAGGAGAATAAAATGTTTTGGGTATGTATACATAAAAAAGAAAAGAGGGCATTTTCTGTGCTAGCATGCACTACAGTCAAGATAATGATATAGGAATAGAAAAATACATTTCAGCATGGGATGACAACCAAGGTACAAAGCACAGGGTCTGTGCTTTGGTTACCGTCATGGGCTGAAGCTTCTGCCACCATGTTTTCCCTTGTGCTATTGCTCATACTAGTTAGATCAAGCTACCATGCACATTAATAGGCTTGGCAGAATTTGATTATTATTTTTTTAATTTTGACTGCTAAAAAAATTAATATGGATGTTTATATTGAAGCATTTGTTTTGATTTTTAATTGACTGACATTTTCAGGATTGCGCAAAAATAGGGGCAGTGTTCAATTTTTATTGGTTTAGCATGCGCGCACACAGAGGCTGCTGCAGGAGCTGGGGGCCAGGCCCGTAAGGCTGCGTGGGGAGTGGGGGTTGGAGGGAAAGGGCTGGTAGTGCCCAGTGCTGCCAGCCCTTCGCTCTGCCCAGATCCCAGCCAGGACAGGGGCCAAAATCCTACGGAGCCTGGCCTGACCCAGCCTCCTCGGGAGTTTGGTCCCTTCTCCGGTCACACAGGGGTCAAACTCCTGCAGAGCCTGACCTGGCCCCTGCATGATCAGGGCAAGGGCCAAACCCCAGTGGAAGCCAGGCCAGCCTCTGCAGGAGTTTGGTCCCTGCTGCAGCTGGGACCTGGGCAGAGCAAGCAGCCAGCAGCACCAGGCTCCCCACTTTTACCAGCCCTGTTCCTCTAACCCCCACTCCCAGCATGGCCTTACTGGTACAGCCTCCTGCAGCAGCCGTCATGTACATGCATACACGTGCAGCACCCTCTGCCCTGAATTTCCATCCCAGAATTATTTTTTTTTTTTTACATCTCCTTTATGTGAATGTCAGTGATTACCAATGGAAATATGTTCCCGTTGGCCTGTGAGCATTAGGTGAAATCTATATTTACCAATAAAAAAGCTGGATCCTGCTAAGCCTACACGTTAGCATGCTCACCGGTGACACTTTTGTGATGCTGTGCTCGCATACCCTTATTTTCCCCGAGACAGGAGAATATGGCAAATCTTATGGGAAGTACCTTTAAGCGCAGTTAAACTGGGAGCCGAGGCCAAGACTTAGGTCTCCAAATACAGCTCTGCCCTGGGGCTCTGCGGCAGAAGAATAAAGGCAAAGAGATTCCTCCCTACGTGGGCTGCATTGCTGGCAGGGCAGGTTGCTTGCCCTGGTTCATGCCCTGTCATAAACCAGCACAGCTAGGAAACCTATTACCGGTCATAAATTATCCAGTCCCCTTTTAAATCTAGCCACTGACAACCCAACTCTCCCTTGGGCAACAATAATCAGAGCCAGCTGGACACCCCTACCCAAAGCAGCACCCTTCTATTATGTCTCCATTTACTGGCCTTTCATTTCATCATGTAACCCTGTGTCACGTGCTGGGGGGTGGTTCACTACACCCTGCTTGACCTTCAACCCTGGGCTGAGTCACTTGGCTAAGCTCAGTCTTGCCACCCAGCTGCAAGAGAGACAAGCCAGGCACTGGCCCTCTGCCCTGATCAGAGATTCCCCTCTCGTCTATAAATTATGAGACAAAAATGCGCTGGAGGGAAGTGACAGTCTATTGATGTTTGTGTGGGTTTCTCGCAGGGCCCGAGAATGCATGGCACTTCACCGGGCTTCATGGGCTGTCAAGGCAATTAGTGCAAAGAAACTTACTTGATGCAGTCAGTTCTGCTGAAGGCTTCAGCCCACACAGCAAGGAAGGGAATGGTGTATCGGCACAGACTGTCAAGCCAGAAGAAACCAGTAATGCATCCCCAGAGCAAGCAGAGATAGGAGTAGCCCTAAAGAGCCTGGGTGCTCCCTCCCTCATGCCCTTCACCCTCAGGCACTGGGGTAGAAGTGGCCCTGGCAGAAGTAGGGGTCCACCCAACAGCAGCCACGGCTGGAGATACAGCTTGATTGCCCATGCTGTGAGCTGGCATGTCAGGTTTCTCCCTCCCGGGGTGGGAGGCAGTGGCTGTAGCAGGGACCCGTGTCCACCTTCCAGGCCAGGCACACAGAGAGAGGAGGGCAAGGGAGTTGTCCCCTGGGGCTCTCAGGAGGAGAGAGGAAGGAGTGCATCCAGCCTGAGCTGCTGGGTTGTTGCTCCTGCTCCCCACTCCCCTCCTGTCTGAGCCATGTAGTGACCATGAGCAGCAGCAAAGGGAACTATTGGCACCCTCATCCACCCCAATTGGCTGCTCTGACCCCAGGAGGTGGGCACTGCAGCAGGCAGCCAATCAGTGGGGAACTTCCTCAGCAAGCAGCCTCAAATTCCCATGAGGACCGATGCTCTCATGTCATCATGAGACCAGCTCCAGCCCTGGCCTTAATCCTGTCACTAGTGGAGAGTTTGCAAGAGCTGACAACACTGCTACTGTAAGAAACAGAGCACCGAGCCTGTATGCACATGTATAAGAGGAACAGAACAAAACCTCCCCTGCACACCGCTCCCCAGGGGAGATGCTAAGAACAGAGCGAGCAGGAATCATGTTGCTTCACTCCCTAACGAGAGGCATTCAGAGGCTGCAGTGATCACGATGAAAGAAACAGCATGGCATGAGCCAGCTGGTCAGAGCAAGAATGCTGCACTGCCGAGTCTCTCTCTTTTTAAAAGAGTCTCAAAATATATGTTTTTCTTAAAGCTCAAGCTCCTGGAGCCATGGGATTATACAAGATTCAGCTTCAGTAAAGAGTTTCTGCCCCAGTGGTTGCCAAAAATAACTGGAAATAGGACTCCCCCATCCAATAGGCTCAATAATCCAGGGGCAAATGAAAAGGGCATATTGTTATTAGTCTTGTGATTTTTAAACCCATCTCTGTATTTCTGATATCTAACATTTGGCATCACTGAACCTGAGAATCGGGATTCCTGGGTTCTTTTCCCAGCTCTGCCACCAAACTTGCTGCATGGCCAAGTTGCTTCAACTCTCTGAGGCCTCTTCCCTCCTGCTCTTTCTGTGAAATGGGTGCAATTAGCCCCTGCTGCACTATTGGGAGGCTTTCATGAGCACCAGTGAGGCAGCTGGGGATGCCTGGATACAACAGTATGAATAAAAAAGGAAGTTATCATGGTAATTATTAATTATAAAGGATCCATAGTAGCACTGCAAAGTGAGGAGATGAACACAGGTAGGCAGTGCTGGAACATGTGGAGGCAGGTTCCACAATGGAGTAAGATCTTACTGCCTCTACCCCACAAAGGGATGGGAAAAACCCTCCTCACCTCTCTTCCCACCCCCAAAGCAGTCCCATATATGCCAGCCTTGCAAGTGGGGGCTGCTCCCACCCCTGTGCTAGAGAGTCAGCCTCAGGGAGAAGACTGGAACCTGAAGACACATGGACAAAGCAGTCAGGGGAAAAGAAGAAAGCCACATTGCTCATCCAGCCAAAGCCCACACCAGGCCCTGCTGCAGGGTGAGGCTGTCTCAGGAAGATTTGGGGATGTGGATAACTAAGCCTAGCCATTGGCACTGAGAATTGCCACCTGTACGTGATGCTGTCCCTGCTCCATGGCCTGGAGTCTTCCTCCCCCATCAGTGCAACTCCAGTGACTCTTGGGAAGTTATTCCCAATTTAGGCCAGCAAGCAGAAAAGAAAATGGATTCTGGAAGTGCTGGGTGGATAGGAAACTAAGCAAAGATGACACAGGAATAAACCCACCCTGGGATTACAGCCCAGGGTACAAGGGCCTGCTCCCCTGTTCCTCAGGGTGACAAGGGGGCTATGGGAGCTTGGCATGCCAGAGGGATGCAGGATCAGGCCCCAAGGGGTTTCACAAACACCTGCCTAGTAGCTTGAAGTTATGAATGGTAGCAGGCTCTCAGGTTAGGGCTGCCTTCTGGGGTCTCCATGCAATCAAAAAAACTCTCAGCGTTTGGATGCTTTTCACTGAGATGAGGATGCTGCAGCAGAACAGTTGAGGCCTTTCCTACCCACCAGGTTGATAGCAGCAAGGCAGGACCTGCTAAGGGTGGCATTCAACCAACTGAAGCAGGCATGGATGTGCCTGCTCCAATTAACCCATGCTGACAGCCCTGCTCCTAGTCTTTTTCCAGTGCAGCTTGAAAAGAGCAGACATCTGGAACATAGGACAGGAAGGGGCTTCCTGGGCCTCTGCGGAGACTGAAATCTGGACCTCTGGCCTCTCCTTCCCAAGTGGGAAGAACAGGCCTATTATCACAAGGTCACTCAGACTTAACCCCTATCTGTAAACCAGACCTTAGAGGGTGATACAAGAGGCACATCCCATTACTGCGAGGAACAAATCCTGGCTGCCCTCTCTGGCCCACTCAACAGTAATACAAACAGGAATACAAACAGGAATACAAAGCCGGAGGGACAGCCCCAGCCCCAAAGAGCTCAGATAAGTAAAACAATGTGGATCACAGTGGCAGCTCTGTGGCGCTGCCTCTTTCCACCTGGGGAACTGAGCTGCAGAGAAAGTCAAAGACTTCTCCATGGTCATGCAGGGAGTCTGGCGCAGGAATGGGAAGAGAGCTCAGCTCCTGCCTGAACCACAAACCAGGCTACCTTCTTCCTCCTCATTTCATTAAATATCAAAGCGATTTTATAGAACTAAATGCCAGTACCAGTCAGTGCTGGAGAAGACTTCTATCCTCAGGACAGATCTGATATGGGCAGCAGTGCTAGGGTGATTTCTTGGTACTGGCAAGAATCTCTACTTCAGATGGGTAGACCCCCCCCCTGTGTGTCTACACATGCAATTAGAGCAGAGCAATAAGCCTACTGCATCAGAGTTTATTGCTCCCGGGCACCCCATTTTTATGGCCACCCAGGATCACAGCATGTTGAACCAGGTTGAAGGAGCCCCGGCTGGCAAGGAGCCCGAGGCATCAGCCTGCCAGCCTGGGGCTGCTACAACCCAGTTCAGTGTGGTGCAGAGGGGCTGGCTGAAGCACAAGGTGTAGGGCTAGCTGGCAGGCAGCCCCCGCACCGAAGCACCCTCATGCCCCAGCCAGCCAGTCAGTATCTACACGTGCACTGCTGTGCATGAATAAACCCCGCAACAGGGTAGTACTTGCATTCACAAGTACTACCCTGCTGCAGCGTTAGTTAGTTTCCTGCAGCCTAATAGTGCCACACGTGCCGACACAAGACATTTACTGCGGAGCCAATTAGTCAGCTCTGCAGTAAATGTCTCGTGTAGATGTGCCCCCTCGCAAGCCAATCACAGTATCCATCCAACCCCTGGACCAGCAGAGTTGCACAGAGCAGGGCTCCCATGGCTCCTTATTACCGGTAATTGGGGCTCTTCTCGCCGTTCCTTTCCTCGGCTGAACTCCCTCTTCCACGAGAACGGGACTGAACATCGGGTTTTGAAGGGATAATCAACCTTTGCTCTCTCTCACACTCCCTTTGCTGTCGGCCTGGGGTCACTCAGAAGTTGCTGGCTAGGAACATTATCCCGGTGATTAAGAGAAACTGATCTGACAGCCTTGCACCAGAGGGGCACTTGCTCGCTGGCTGGGGAGAGTCGTGTCAAAGATGCTGGGCACCCATAGGTGGAAAAAAACCACAGAAACAGTCTGCAGAGGACTTCTGTCAACCTGAATTTCTGACTGAATCAGGGGGACAATCTTGACACTGGAAGGGAAGCAGTTCACACGCCAGGAACTGACAGGACAAACCCAGCCTTTGTCACTTCCAATAGGAAGGGAAGGGACTCTTCCCCTGAGGCTGGAAGAAGATCAGGGGGAAGCTTTGTCCAAGGGGCTGCTCAGCACCACAGCAAGCGAAGAGCAGAGATGCGGTACAAGCCGGGGAGGGGAACGTTGCCAGGTTCTTCCTCCACGAGTGACAGCAATTAGAGCCGAGCAAGTAACCCTCTTACACGGTTTGGACAAAAGGATGGTCTGCAAAACCCTGCAAAACTAATCAGAAACAAAGGCATCAATTTATCCACCAGCTCTAAAAATGTCTCAGTAATATGCACCCAGTACGGTTATTTGTAGATTTCTTCATGCACTGGGTAAATAAATGGTGTGTAAAATGACAGATTTCATTATTCAGTCAGCTATGCTTATAATCCTTGGTATTTCTAGCCTAGCCTTCATCCTGAAGGATTTCCAAGTGCTTGCCAGAATCCACACAGACCGGAGTCAGTCTCATCCATCAATGAAATGCAGCCATCTCTGGGGTGGGAGGCAGCAGCTGCCAAGGGCATGAAGCAAAGACCATCATATCCAGTTCACACTGTGGATGGAAGCAGGCAGTCACATATTTAGAAAAGCAGAATATAAAAAAAGTCCAAAGGCCCAGGCGTTTCTGCACAGTTAACACAGGCCAGTCTCTACAGGCAGCATCCCAGGAGACAGTGATGCAGCCGCCGTCATGCCCAACCACCTTTGGCTCCCATGGCTGAAAAACCAGGTACTCGTTTACAGATGGGTCAGGGCAGGACTTGAACTGAGGCTCTGTACTTCAGCTCAGCAGCGAGAAGAGTCACCTACAAATCAGAACTCGGTCCAGGAAACTCAGGTCAAAAGCCGCTCATGCTACCAAAGCTGTCCCAGGGTCTATACGTGCTGTTAGGACCTTGGGCTTTGTGCCTCATTCAAACAGTTTGCAAACTCTGCAGAATTTTATAGAATTTCGGGGATTTCATGTGCAGGGAGCTCAGCAATGAGATCCAGCGAGGACCCGGAGGGCACATGTGGGACTTCACGACTGCCACATCCAGGCCAGCACTTGGGGGGACTCAGTGTGGCCACACCAGCCAGCACTCCAGGATCTGTCTTTGTTCAGCAGCCTCAACACCTGATCTCCTTCCATCCATTCTCCTTAAGTCCTTTCTCTTCCCACCTGCTAGGAAAACATTGAATCTCCCATTTCTCAGCTGCTTGGGGATGCTGTTGCTTTGCCATCAGGTGAACAGGCTGGAGAAGCCCCCAGCTCCGCTTCAGAGTGTATTTCTTTTAAATGGGCAGATAATTTCTTTGGGTCCCCTGGGTGCAGACTCTCCTGTGCAGATGTTGCACATAAAAGACTACTTCATTTGGAGAGAGCACACATTATTAGCTCAGGTATAATCAAGAGAACTGCCTCTGGTTTCCCCCTAGCTTACTTATTGTTTTAATGCTTCCCCCTGTTGCCCCTAGCTTACTTATTGTTTTAATACTTCCCTCTCTGTTGCTCCTGGCACTGTCTGTGGAACTTGGTTTATTTGGCCTGGTTTAACTGTGCTATTTGTCAAAAATTGCATTTTGTCTTCCCTGAATTAACCAGATTCTGTTCCAACACCCGTCAGCATTAGGAAGAGCATGCTTATTAATACTCCACTGCAACCGCCAAGGGAATTCCACTGCATTTTTTTTGGTAGGCCCTTTGAAATCCAAGTGAGAGGTAGGGGACTTATAGGTTTTTCCTTGTGCAAGAAAAACAACCAACATTTAACCCCTTTGCCCCCGCTGCACCCACACTTTTCAGTCCTGTTGCCTCCTATGAATGATTAAAGAAAAACAAAGAAAGAACGAGAGGGAGAGCAGGTGCGCGCAGAGCGCGTTCTTCACCCTGCGCCCTCCAACCGCTGCACCGAGAGACTAAATGATGGCTGTGGGTGCATTCGACAGAAAACCCTCTAGTAGAAAGGACACGTTGCAATATTTTGCAGCCTGACACCAGGGGACTGGACTCCTATTAAGCCACAGGGCTGGTCTCAAGCAGTGCAAGTTTCTCTACCACACTCCAGCCAACAGGGTTCACTGGGGGGGCTCAAGGGCAGCTCACACACCATAGGCTCCATAGCCACGTGGAGGCCAGTTGTGGGGTTTGTGGAAGGACCACGTGTACACTAGCAGATGTTTCGAGACTCAACATTGTTGCCTGTGAAGGCCTAACTGCTCTCTGGTCAGACCCTTGGATCACGATGGGCGTGAGCTGGATTTGAACCAGCCACCTAAAGCACAGTTTCTCATTAACTAATGGCCATCTTATCTCAGCAGCACAGACCCCCGCACTGCCTAGGTCCTTTATAACTTCATCCGTGGTCCCAGGCAAGGGAGGGCGGGGTAGGGAAAAAAAGATCTGACAAAGAAATCTTAATCTACAATGTAAGTGATCCCTTCTGGTTGCATAAAGCAGGGAGCTCGATATAGTATCGACTGTTACAGGTAGGGCCTATGAAAGTCACACCTGTTTACTGGTGCCCTTTCCCCTTCCTTTAATTCCTCCGTATGCTTTCCTTGCTGGCAGTTGCACTCTCTGCATATTGCTGATGGTAATTTTCTCTCTCACGCACACGCAGTGGTGTCAAGATGCTAACTCCCTGCCCCCCTCCCTTTCCCCCCACCCCAGCATCCCATGTCCTGTGGTGCCATTTCTTTCCCCCCATGGCTGCCCTCCCCAGCGGTGCTATTTGGTGCCCACCTGCTTGGGGAGGTAATTTTGGTTTCCGCCTGACTGAAGGGAGATTTTGAAAATAAGAATGCAGAGCTGGAAAACACTCTATTAGCGGATGAAAAACATCACCACGCATCAGCGCACAAGGAGAGAGCTGGTTCTTTAAAAGCTGCAGATCTCCGAGAAATGGAAGGTGGAGGCAGGGGAGCAGGGGGTGGAAATAATAATAAACAGGCTTTGTGTCTGTCTTTGGGAAAACAGAGCGTCAGGCAGGCTCTGAGCTGCTGAAGACAGGTCTGGTCCTAGACAACGGACCTGATCCGCAGGTGCTCAGCTTCGTGCAGGATCTGAGCCCGAGCTCTTCCAGAACAGGTGTCAGCAACCCACAGCCCATGGGCCAGATCCAGCTCTGAGCAATTTTATCCGGTCCACGAAGCCTGAATAGCAGCAGCAGAAGTGGGGGCTCGGCAGCCATTCAGCGGCAATGTACAGGTCAGGGGCACCAGCCCAGCTCAGGCCACGCTGTGTCGCTTCAGCCTGCCCCTCCTAAACAGTGGCCATCCCCTGCTCTAGAGGAAGCTCGAAGTTGCATCCCTACCCTCTTCCATAAAACCCACATGCTCTGATAAAATCCCTCCCCCTCCTTCCATCTATTAACAAAAACTAAGAATGAATGAAACCTCCACCTGCGTTGCTGCCTCAGCGATTCACCACCAACTCCAGCTCCTCTCCTCTGGCTCAGGGCTCTTCCCCCAGGACGGCTCAACCCAGACCCTGCATCCTTCCCTCTGCAAATGGATGACCCCACTGCTCTGGCACCTCGGTGGGGGAAGCGATCACGTCCGTCTACCACTCTGCAGAATGTACCAAGACTGGGATTTTCAAGGGTCCGGAGACAGCGAGACCCCATACCCTCTTTTCAAAGTGAGCTGGACACCAAATGCCTTTAGACCACTCCAACAACCTTTACCAGCAGGATCCAAACCTGGTAAGAGGGCAAGTAGGTGGCAGGCCAAATACTGGAAGGTGGCAGGCCAAATACTGGAAGCCAGAAGTGTGAGAGCACTAGGTTTTTTCTTTACAAAGCACATGCAGTAAAAGCAAGCCGTAAGAGCAGACTAGTACCTATATCACGCGATTACTCAGCTTTCCATTACCGAGGAGGGCTCGGCTGTTTTATGACATCCATTTCAGTTTGATATCTGCAACCATTCTCCTTGCAACAGCTCTCATCTCTAAGACGGCTGCTTTTTCTATTATGCTCCAGCATTCACTGCTCTGCAGTTTTGTGCTTTCAGAGGGTTTATTCCTTCATCAGGTATGTTCACTTTATCTCCTCTCAAGTGCTTTGACAGGAAACAAGGCATGGGTAAGAGGAGGGTCTTAATAGCCCAGCCAAGCACAAGGCAGGTTGCAGCCAGGCCCTGGGCAACAGTTCCTTCACAAGGTATTTAGGCTGTGAGCCAGAGCATCCCTGCCATTCAAGCAAGGGATCTTTATGTACTTGGCTCTCCCTACAGCTGAGCTGCCCTCATGGCAGATGGGAGACTCTCAGGATAAACAGATCTTGTGAAATCTGGCCAAAGCTCTGCAGTGCTCCTAGGAAGGCAGCCGCACTATTGATGGTTGCATTGGGAGAAGCTCTGAACATAAGCAGCGCCCTCATCTTTTTTCTATTGCCAGGCAAGGCAATACTCTCCAGGGTCTTCACTTCCTGGATGGCCAAGAACTTGGCCTCCCCTGGCCCAACGTAGGGCAACCACTTAGTGAGCAGAGCAGACGTGGCAGTGCCTGCTCCTGCCAGAGGGGATGAGCTCCAGCTGTCTGCAGTCACTGCCATCCGTGGCCATGTTCCTGGCAACGCAGGTTGTCTGTTCTCATTAGGTGCCCAAAGGGACAGCGCAGGCCAACTGGATTGCACTGCATGACACTCTGTAACCAGCCTTCTCCAGAAGACCCCTCACTGGCTCATGCCAGCCAAGGCCTTCAGCCTGAGAGTCTACTCAATTCATGTGGAGCCTTTCGTTGGGGGAGAGCTGGCTCCTCCCAATGTTGTGCAGCCACTGCACCTGCACTTCCAGCAGCCAGCACTCGTTCTGCCCTTTCACAGACAAGCATTATGGACAGCCCTGGGACACACACAAATACATACACCCACCCAGTCTGTCATCTCATTTCCATCCTAACCAAAAGACCCCCTCGAATCATGCCAGTTCTGGGCATGGACACAGATCTGCAGATGCCCCACAAGTCCTGGCCTTCCCTGATCTTTAAGGTGAGGACCCCCACATCCAGTAATACCAATTCACCTCCATTACAACATGCAATCCTCTCCTTCCCTTTAAATTCCAGTTCTGGGCATCTCCGCAGTTACACTAATGCATCCCTTGCTATTGCATACCAAGCCCCTCTGGTGAGTGGAGAGAAATATTCATGCCAAAATTGTCACACTTTTTTTGGTACGCGTGTGTGTGCCCTTGACCTACTTCCCCCAGGGTCTAAGCTGCAACCAAATTTGTTTCATTTGCAATCTGACATCTCATCTGAACCCAAGCCTCCGAACATGAAGCGCTAGCACAGTCACCTGCTGCAACACTAAACTTCCTTATTCACGGTGGCTGAACAGGGAAGCCATCCACGCAGGAACAAAAGGAAAGCTCAAATCCAGCAAGCTTTCTCTTAGGAAACTTCTGAAGAACGCTTAGGCTGAACAATGATGGTTTTTTCTAGCACCTTGTCGGCTCGTATTTAATGAGAGGCAGCAGCAGCACCACGGAGGAGTGCAAGCAAAGCTAAATATAAAGTGGAAGAGACCATTCTACCAGGCACAAAGAAAACCAACCAACAAAGTAACCAGAGGGATGGAGAGAGAGAAGGCACTGAGCTCCTATGACCCAGCAAGGAGAAGGCAACCGTCTGCTAGCAAAAACCAGAGGGAGTAGGCCCAGAAGAGGTGGTGTTCTCCAGGACATCACCTCTAGAGGCGTTTTGCTCCACCTCATTCATGACAAGTCTGCAGCAGGCACCTCCAAGAAGGAGTACACCTCCAGGCAGGTGATTTAATGAGCCTAAATCACAAGGTACAGAAAACACTCAAAAAGCAATCTCATGGACGTTGCCAGCCCCAGATGTCTTCCCCACTGCTAAGCCTCTGCCACCTTTCAGTGGATGTTGCACAACGGCAGCTGGGCAGCACAGATGAGCCTTTCCTATGCTCATCAAGCCAAACACAGCCATTTCCCTGGTCAGCTTGGCACCTACTGTACAGGAAGGAGGAGAATGAAATAGCAGTTAGTGGAGGGGCAGGGAATTCAGGACTGCGAGCTTGTATTCCCAGCTCCCAGCCCTACTGTGTGACCTGGGGACAGTCGCCTCCCATTGCTCCATCCACAGAAGCTGGGAGGCCAAGGAAGTCTGCATAGTGTTTGGGGATCATCCCTTACGTGTAGAAAGACAGAAAATAGCATCAGATACACTGGTGCACACACACATACAGAATACTCAAAAAGGCACCGGGAAACATCAACTGTAAGTACCTTGGGGCAGGGACCTTCTTTATGCTCCGAGTCTGTACAGCACCTAGCGCAGCAGGATCCTGGTCCACAACCAGGGTTCCTTGGCACTGGCACACCGTGAATAATAATAGGGAAATGAGGTAGCACACTGGGATCTCTGGGACTAAAAGTTCCTTTCCTTGGCCAGCTGCCAGACACAGATAGGACTTAACTCCCCCACCCCGCAGACAATTACTGAAACCTTGGGGTGGAAAGCCCCAGCTGAAAGGCTTGACATGCTGGAGTGCCATACGGATCAGGTGCGACTCACTGCTGTGCCTCCAATGATGGAGATGGCTGGAGCCGCATAGCCAGGGGAATGAATGGCAGGTAGGGCCCAGCCTGAGCAGAGCCCAACTGCAGGCAGCACTGAGAAAGGACACTGAGTTTTTACCAGCGACCAGGCCAGGGGAACACCTGCACTGGAATCAGACAAAGAGCAGGCAGTTGCTGCCCACAAGTCTGCTGACAAGAGCCTATGGAAGATGCCTCCTCGGGCAGGCATTATCCATCACTGCCCACAGGCAGGGACAAGCAAACAAGCCATGGCCCATTAAATGAGAGTAGGGACTTGCTGCACATCAGCTGCTCGGTGCTAAGTGCCCCACAGCACGTGGAAGCTGAACAGCAGCACTTCAGCTCCATTTCTTTGAGCTTCCACTTGCTGCCCAGCAACAGAGCAGACATGGCGAGTTACCATGAAGCTGATGCAAGGTAAGCCTCCACCCGTTTCTGCCTCCCAGTAAATTGCTCATCTGCCTGTACTCTATTACAGGGATCCACACGCTTCCCTCCAATGAGCTTGGTGGTGGTCACAGACAGGGACAAGATCCTATGGTTTGCTATGGCACAACACGGCCTTTCTCCTGGTAGCAGCTGCCCAGATCCCTGGAGCCTCCCATAGGACCAAGCATTTCACATGGCTCATTCTCTGCATCAGAAGCACAATGGAGCATCAAAATGGGTACCACAGCCTGCCCTCCTGGGCCACCCAGGCCTAACCCATCTCCCCCTCTCCATACCATGCACTCTTTGCACCA
>NW_005842009.1:2068768-2072482 GCF_000455745.1 Alligator sinensis
TCCCATGCACTCTTTCCCCCATGGCACTCAGTCTCTTATGAAGCTCAGCCATATAGAAAGCACAAGCAAGAATCTGGGCAGAAACCTTTCTAGTTCCCATTCACGTATCACACTGCCAGCTTTTCCCCCAGAGGCTGAACAATAAATACTGGAAGAGCCAAAGAAAAGAAGTTAGTTGTTCTGGAAAACAAAATAAGTTATTAAATAAAAAAGTTACACTAATAAAAAGAAGGATGCCCAACACACCAAGATCCAGTGCTCTTGTTTGATATTGTTATAACAAAAGTAAACCAGGATTATCGGCGGCTGTGAAAAATCAATAGGACATTATCACTTGGCAATGAGGAGCCAGACATCCGCCTGCTATACATGGGCTGTAAATACAGTGAGAAATAAACAGAGAGCGAGAGAGACCTCGGGAGAAAACGACCAGCCAGCCCTCACACTGGTTTGGATTTGATAAAGGGACTGGCCACAACATTTTTTTTTATTTAAGGAGGAATTTTAGTGCCCTCCACACAAGACTGCAATGGAGCAGCTCATGGTTCACTTCTTATGAGATGGTTCTTTCAGGCCCTGGCCAGCAAGATTTAACTGGGATGTTATGGAAGGGTTCAACAAGGCTGAGTACTTCTGGATGATTTGCCTTTGGGGAGAAAAAGTGGTTCTTTTGGTTTCAAAGAAAAAGTTAGATGGAAACAGATTTGCAGAGCGAGTCAAAGAAGGGATCAACATAAGTGCCAAGCTGACCTACCTGCATACTTCCCTTTATATAAAGATCAAGTGGGGAAATCTAGGGACCAAAGGAAAGGGACTGGGTTGGGCTTTTAGTGATGGCTAATACCACCAGCCTCTGTGTGAAGTAAGCACACATCACCAGTCCCTGCTAGCAGGGGCCTAGGGCAGAGCTAAACAGCATGGTGTGCAAGAACTGGCCTCTGTGGTCCTACAGCTTCTGATGGGGTAGATGCGGTGGGATTGAGGCTCTGATTTTTGCTGGTGTTGCTGAGCCCAGGACAACTGAAGGGCCTGGCCCAGCAGATGCAGTGAAGCAACCAACATCAGGGTCGCTGCCCAGCCTGCCATGTTATGCTGTGCCTTGGGTCAGAGTAAATGGAGGATTTGAAGTAAAACCCCAAGTCCCGGAAGGCCTCACAGACCAGCACATCTGACAATAACCAGGACATCAGGCAAACTGCTCATGGGCCCACAAGGAATGTACCAACCATGCGTCTTCAGAGGCATAGCCACTTATGGCCCTAACTGAGCCACCATGGAGCAGGATTCAAAGCCTGTGCCCAAGAGAGGCCTTGGAGAGGACAAGGAGCAAGTGCTACTTGTTCAAGGCCACAGTGGATGCCCAGGGTGTGTGGAGCTGAGGGCTGGGACAACAGGGGATGGATACAGGGTAGGACTGAAGGGCACTGGCAGAGCTGTATGGGGATCCTGGGGCTGGGATAGCAGGGGATGCTCCTAGCAGCCAGACTGAGCTGCTGAACATCAGCAGAGCAGGTCAGGGCTGGACTAGCAGGGATCTCAGAGTCAGAGACAAGGGGCATGGTCCAAGTCTGGACAGACCCAATGCTGATGGCACTATGCAGAGTGAGCGGGCAGACAGTGCATGACACCCCAGTCAGATCAGCATCAAATATGACCCTGGACAAAAGTGCCAACACTGAGGAACTCCAGGTGCCATTTGTCCAACTACCATCCACAGTCTGAAGGGGTACGGAGGGGAATAAAGCAATGGTTTGGTGGCAAACAAGCACTTTCAGCCCAAGGTTCAGTGCCAGGAGAGCATTGCCCAGCACCAGACATACTAGCCAGGCTCCTAAGGGAATTGTACAGGAATCACTAGTCACTGCATTAGCCAAAGCGCTGCCCCAACCCTCCCAGCAGTGAGCACCAGAAAGGAACAGTTGCAGCCTCCTCTCCTGCTAGCTCTGAACCAGCAGTGGCACTTGGGGATGGAGACTGCACCAATGAAGCCCTGGCCATGTGAGGAGATGCTTGGGGCATTAAATTGCTGTTCAGGGAGGCACAGTGGGGCAGACAGGAGCCCAAGAAGCAGGCATCCAGGCAGGAGCTGCAGCAGCTGTTCAGAGAGGTTGTTGTAGGGCCTGGCAGCCAAGGGGTGAAGCCAGCCCTAGACGGGCACTCATGGCAACCCCCCTCCCCAGGAGATGCCCTCTGAGCCGGAACAGCCAGCCTGGCAGGGGAGGGCGTATCGCACAGCATCACAGGGCTTCGGCAGCAGCGCCACAGAAGAGACGATTGTGCCACTCAAGCGAGGAGCAGGGGAGCTCTCTGCCAGGAATGCTAATTAGCGCCGCTTAATATCTCCATTGTTCAGGACACACTCATCCAGCCTCCCTGAGGTTAACCTCTTCATTGCCAGTGCCGGACCCACATCACCTGGCATGGGGGTGCCAGATCATGGGCCTAACAGGGTGCCGTGGGGATGAACACAGGCCCCAAATCATGGGACAAACAGGAGCATCACACCTGGGAAGGGCAGGGCATTTCCAGACACCCTGCAGCACCTCAGAAGTCCCACACAAAGCTCTTCCTCCCATTTGCTTCATAGGGCAGTAGGGGAAGGAAGAGAAATCACATGCAAAGGGCATGCAAGGACAAGTACTATAGGCCTGCCCTTAGGATCCAGCACATCCCAGTCACTTGTCATTTCTCTACTTGATGGTCACAGCTGGGCATCCCACCAGTTGCAGACCAGGACCCCATTGCAGTAGGGCAACACATAAGAGTCTCCACCCTGAGTATTATCTCCCACTGTGCAGACAGGGAAACTGAGGCACAGAGAAGGGAAGCAACTCAGCACATTGCGGCAGGACCACGATTAGCACTGACACCCTCCCTGCTTGCTCTGCCAACCCACCCCACCTTGCTCTGCCAGCCACATTTTCCCCAACCCAAACAACAGACCCACATGCACAAAGGGGCCTCCTCGCCTACACAAGAGGACATTCAAGTGGTGAGGGCACGACAGCCCTTTTCTGTCCCCAACTCTGTCCCAGACCAGCTGTGCATCCTTGGGCAATCACTTTGTCCCTCAGTTTCCCCACTCGGGTCTGGCATCAGCAGGTTTGCATGGCCCAATCCACTCCTGCTTTGCTCCGGCAATGGAAGGTACCAGGTGGGTGCTAAGTGCTTGTGAAGCTAATTCCCAGAGTGAAGACCACCAGAGGCATTTGAAGGCAGGGAGGAGAGATGGACAAAGACAGCCAAACCTCCTTTCTTTGCCACAGCTGATCTGCTACTCATGGCTGACCCAGTGCCCCAGGGCACTTCTGATTCCAACCCCTCACAGCAGGACCTCCTGCTCAGCTAGTCACCCACCAGCAAAACCTGATCGTGCAACTTGCTCACGTCTAGTCCGGGAGGTGAAAGCCGCGCTGCCCGCAGACGCCCTTGCCTACATCGAGCAAGTCCTGCGAGAGGGTGGTCCCCGCCCTCCCGAGTCCCCCAGCCCGGTGGAGTTTTTGGTCGGGCCCGCACAACGGCGGGCCCCGATGCACTCCCCCCCTCACCACCTCTGTAGGCTGGGGGACACACCGCCGGTCCGCTTCTCGACGGCCCACTGGCGCCAGCTCTACACACTCGTCCGTAGGACCATCCACCATGCCGCCCTCGCGTCCCGCCAAGACACCAAATGGCGGGACTACTTTGGCGAGGGCGGAGCCCACGGGCCTCGGC
>NW_005842009.1:2072535-2081943 GCF_000455745.1 Alligator sinensis
CCCGTGGCTCGCCGCGTGTATCTGGCGCGGGTCGACGTGGTCTCCGACGAGTGCCCTTTCTGCCACCAGAGGGAGACCCTGGCGCACCTGGTCCTCGAGTGCGCCAGGCTGCAGCCCCTGCACCTCCTCCTCCAGAACCTCTTTTTGAAGTTCTGGCTGCACTATTCCCCGCACTTTTTGGTTTACGCACTCCCCATCCGTCGCCCCACCAAGGCCCGGGACCAACTGGTCAACCTCCTCCTGGCTCTGGCCAAGCTGGTTATCTGGCTATCCAGGAAGGAGGCTCTGGCCGGGAAGGCTCCCGGTCGCCTCGGGGCGTTTTTCCTCGGTGTCCTTCGCGCCCATCTCCGGGCAGAGCACCACTGGGCAGTAGCCGCCGGTGAGCTGAAGCAGTTTGTCAGCCGGTGGGCGCTGTCTGGGGTGCTCTGCTCACTGACCCCCGGGGGAGCACTTGTTTTGAACCTTGGACCACACATGCACACCCTATTTTTCTTTTAGCTGTCCTCCGCAATTTTTATGTAACTTTCGGGAGCCCAGCCGCCCAATTGTGAGTGGCAGCCCCTGAAGAATTTTTTTGAAGAGTGTCATCTGTCCGGTCACCAGCCGGACGCCGGTACCGCCATCGGCCACCCGACGGGGTGGCCCTAAGATCTATATTGGAAATTCTGTCTTTCAATAGTACCAGCAAAACCTGATCCTCTCCTCACCCTTGCCCTATGAGCTGGGCATGACCCAGCCATCCCCAGAGAGGCACCTGGGTCTGTGAAACCTGTTGCCAGGATCTGGCCTCTTCGTACTCCCAAGGAGGCCTGCCTGCTTGGGAACGGCCAACCCTTAGCCAGGGGACAGTCCATCAGAAGGTGCCCATGGCCATGAGATGCATTTGTCTCAGACAGCAAGACACGTGTGTAGGACATAGGAGCAACCAGAGAGGCTGACTGAAGCCTAGGGGGGAAATCCCCAGGACAGTGCCACTGGACTGTATGGTGAGGGCACTGGGTACTGCCACTCCCAGGCTGCGGGCACCAGGGAAGATCCCACGCCCTGCACAGCACAGCTGCTCTCCTCTGCCTGGTGCTGCGAGGGTGACATAGCTCAAACTCCACCCATGATACTGGTTAGGGGGCACCTCTTGACATGCTAAGGGCGAGCATGTCCCTCAGGGCTGCTCCCTGCCTAACTGGACAAGACCAAAACCCCGCCTAATCCCGGCCTCCTAGTGGACAGGGGCCAGTACCAGGTGCAAGAAGCCCCACACTGAATACCCTGCCTTGGGGGCAGAGACCAAGTCCAGCCCAGAAGCCATGCATAGGCCCCAGAACTGCCTGCATTGTCCCGTGCCCCCAGTCTCTGCCTTCTCCTCTTGCACACTAGGTCCTCCCCAATGCCAGCCACCCTACTGCACTGCATTGCTCTACCTGTCATGGCCCCAGCACAGCTCAGCCTCCATGCAGAGATGCCTTGAGTTTCTCTGGTTGCGAGGAACAGCTGTGCTCCACTGCAGGACCTACTACCCCTGTTGAGTGGAGCAGCACAGACCCTAATACACTTCACTCCAGGAGACCCTGGCACAGAGGTTCATTGCATTCCAGCTCCTCTAAGTGTTAGACCACCCGGCTCCACTAAAGAGCTTGGAAGGGGATCCTGCCCCTCTGAGTGGCACAGGGGCTGGGCTGTGGGGCTTCCAGGTTGGAGTAAGTACCACAAGGCTCGAGGGAAAAGCCCCTCTCCCCACCAGAATAACACCTAGCGATTAGATGCCTCCAAAGGACACTCAGAGAAGAGAGCTCCCTGCCTACCCCTCACGGGAAGGAGCCAGCATGAAAGCAGGGGGATTTTGCCTACCTCTCCATTGCCCCCTGCCCCTTCCCCAAGTACAAGCGACCAGGTGTAGACAGGGAACCAACAGCTGAGCCCTACAGTCGAAGCGAGAACTGCCCCCCCCCCCCCCCCCCCCCCCCCCCCCGCGAGAAATCCTCCAGACTAGCACCTTTTATACATCCCCCCAGCCCAGCCTTGACCTTCTCAGGCCAACAGCTGGGAGGGCCCTTTCCAGCCAGCACAGAAATCCAGTTCCCGATTAGCCTGTCGCTGCCTCAGAGACAGCCATGCTCCAAGGAACAGAGCCTGCACTGGCGCTGGGCACACGGAAAGGCCTCCCCTGGCCTATTCCTTCCCAGAAAATAAGGCAGAACCCCTGCATCCACCTGAAATGGGACCCAGCTAGGGCTCCATTCTGCTGCAGCTCTCTCTACTCCTGCTGCCCATTTAACTTCCCCTGTAATTTCAGGCTTTCAACAGTCAGTGCTATTTACCAAACACCGAGCCTGCAGCGTCATTCAGCAGATTAGTGCTCGGAGCCGAATTCCGCCTCCTTAGCCCCTTGCTCAATGCTGTGTCGCAGCAGCTGGGGAGACCATATCTCCCCGGGAAGACAGTCTGTAAGCTCAGAGGCCTGGACCCAATCTCACAAGAGTCTGCCTGTGAGATTGTTACAGATGTTAAAATAGGAACCAGGAGGGGCTAGAGGACACACGTGGGGAGGTGGAAATAGAGCCCTCAGCTTGCAGCTCTAAACCCAGAGCACTTGAACTGGGAAACAGTGTCCGAGGGCAGGGGGCCCCTAATCCTCTCTATAGGCTGCTCCTCCTGTACAAGGCAATATCACCCACTTCTATCCAGTGCTCATGCATTAAGTAAACCCTGATTATTATCTGCATGGCGGGGGCACCCAGGAGCCCCAGTCATGGAACAGGTCTCCACAGTGCTTGCCTGGAGTCAACAACTCAGGGGTAAAACAGGAGACCAGAGGTAGATTATATAAGCAGAGGAGAGCGTGAAGACAGTGTCAGCACCACTGCAAAGCTAGGGGAGATAGACACATTGGAAAGGCTTTGGAGACACCCATTAGGCATTGCCTGGAGTTAGAGAGCCACTGCAGTGGGACAGAAAGCGACTCGACAGCAGGACTCCTGGGTTCTGCTCCAGGTTCTGCCATTGATTGCATGACTGTGGGCAAGTCGCTGCACTTCTCTGAGCCTTAATGGAAATGAAAATGTTTACCTGCACAGAAGGGATGCACAGAGAAGGACTTCAACAATTCATTTGTGATCATGGAAGGACTTTGAGGTTTCAAGATAAAATGGTGCAAGGAAAAGGGGGGGGGGGAAGTGTGAAGAGCAGCAGTTGGGAACTTGGAGACGCATCATCTTATAGTCAAAAAATGGCTTCCCCTTATTGTTCTAGCCCACTTCTCCAGCAGCGAGCTGGTTTAACCCCAGACAATCCTACTTTTAGATGGCAACCCACTCATCCAAAGGCCTGCTGCGTTCTGTAGTACTAACCCAACATGCTGCAGTACAGTGACCACAATCTACAGTAGTTTCAACTAGTAACATAATACTCTTTAATGCCATGCATGTAACAACAATCCATACGGGGTCCTGCCACTTGCAGTGCTAGCTGGTGGGATGTTAGGATGATGCTATAAATATACTAACCACAGCTGTTGTTAAATTTAGGTCGGGGAAGATATTAGCCCCTAGCACAGTACCAGATCCTCACCCTGCTGAGACAAGAGCATCATGTGGTTGAGAGCCAAAGGAGACGACAACAAAGGTGGGAGCTCCCTTTCCAATGGGACGATGCATCTCAGCATGGGTACCATCATATGAAGCCTTGTCTATACTGGTGAACAGCCCCAATTCAGCCATGCTGATCCCTGCTCAGAAGCAGTCTACACTAGGCTAGTACATGTTTAACCCAGGCTGTGCCAAAATCTCTTGGGCTCTGCCTATGCTTCAAGATCAGCACCAATGCAGCCACACCAAGTGCCAAATTTGAGTCTTCCTGAGTGCAGAAGATGTGAGTGGTGCTCAAGACACTTAACGTGCACATGCTTTCCACACCAGGAAGCCCAAGCCTCTTTAATAGCAAGTAGCAGTCACCTCCAGCTCTGATCCCAAGGGGTCCAGGAGCCTCAGGAGAAGGTAAGAGGCAATCAAGGAAAGGAGTAAAGTCCCTGTTCAAGGGGCTCATCTCCTTCAGTACTTTGTGTGCCCCTGGCATGCTGAACTGCTATTAGAGACCAGAGGGACTACAGTCTAGCAGAAAGGTGGCATACCCATGCCATAACCTGCCATTTGTCTTTGAGAAAGCCACTTAGGCTTTGTGCAACTCAGCTTCCCATTCTGTAAAATGGGGTCAAGTAGAGTCTGTGCAGCCCCCTCTACTGCAGCAAGCTAAACTGCAAAATCTAATTCACCAAACAGAGTAGCCAACCTGCTTTGCAAGAGAGACCAAGAACAGAGTGCCAAAGCCGATTCATCAGATCTCAGCCTCACGTGATCCCTAGGAGGTGTGGTTCAGGTGGGAGTGTGCAGTGCCCACCAGTAGGACTGCCATGGGGCAGTAAGAAGAAGAACAAAGGGTGCATAAGGGGAAAAGGTTTACATGCATACCTCCAGTTACAAACAAGGAAGGGTCACAGAACAGGCTCTAGTCCTATCTCTACCACTCACACACTATGCAACTTTGAGCAACAGACTTGCTCTCGCTGTGCCTCAGTTTCCCCATCTGCACAATGGGAACAAAAGCACCCACCTCACAAAGTGCTGGGAGAGCCCAGAAACTAGGAGTTTGAAGTGCTTTGAGATCTGCACACAAAATGGCACCAAGGAAAAGCAGAAGTGTTGGTTTATGTCACAGGGATCCAGAGACTCACCAACCCAAAAACTCTTTTACCACCTGGGAACAGATCACTCAAGACCATGCAGAAGCACAGACCAAGAGAGGGGACAAATGCAAGGAGGCTCCTGGTGGCACTACCCCTGGAAGCCGAGGACTGGCACGCTGACCTCGATCCACAGCCCATCACCCAGGGAAAGTGTCACTCGGCCCCCATGTGAGTCCGCAGCACTCAGTGTGCACGAAGGCAGCTGAGGCGAGAGAGTTCTTGCCTCCCTCATCTCTCACCTCCCTCACGGAGCCGGCTTCTGCTCTGCACAGGTGATGGAGGGCACAGGACCATTATTTTTATTAAAGAGTCCTCCCACAGAGAGCTGAAGGCTGTCATAAGCCAAGCCTCCCAAGCCCGACTCATTCATGTCATCAGCTGCAGGCAGCAGGTGGGGTGACTGAAAGCACCACAACAGGCACTTCAGCCCCCAAGTCCTCCTAGGAGCAGGGTATTAAAAGCTCATTTCTGGAGAGGGATCTGGCTTCTCCATTCCAGGTCCAGGCCCTTAAGAAAAAAATCAAGGGATCTTGACTGAGTCTAGTCCCTGATGAGCCAGCATCATAGTGCAGGACCCACCACTGTTAAATGGACCTGTGTTAGCTGAATTATCCAGGCAAAGCCACTAACAGAGCTACAGAGATCTAATGCTGCCTTCTGCCCCTAGAATACACCTCTGCTGGCACCCCAATGGGGATCTTGAGGTGGGGGGCAAAAAGGCGCGTGGAGAACCTGCATGCCCAGCTATCTGCCTTGTTGCAGAGAAGCCTGACAGCAAATTAGCTCCATGACTTTAAGGAAGAGCATGGGCTCATCATTCCCAAGAATCCCAGCACACAATCTGCCCACACCTGCCTAACAGGTCAGCCCAGCCACACACACACACACACACACACACCCCCACCTGCCACATCTACAGGCTGGGCTGCAGACAGAAAAGGATCCGTCAGAGACACAAAAGGCTTTTGTAATGAACCCACCCCCACCCCGTGGCTTTTGGGCACATATCCCAGGACACTGCTCTGCACAGGCAGGAACAGCGCTGGAATGCAAACACTCACAGACAGGTGGTTTCCAGCCTCGTCTCAGGAGCACAAGTGTGGGGGAGGGGAGGGCAGAGAGCAGGGAGGGCAGAACATAGAGCCCCTTGTCATCCTATCACACTGACCCACCCATGGGGCCAGTCTACACTGCAGGTCTCCAAATGTCTCAGAGCAGTGTCCATGCGCTACAACTGCTGGGAGCTTTGCAGTAGGATCCTGGGACTGCGCATGGCCAGGGTGTGCTACATGCACGGTGGGAGATACAGACAGACCCCGCCTCAAAGGCCTCATCGCAGAGAGGGTTGGGAGAGAAAGGACAGATCTATCCCTATCCAACTGATGGGAAAATGAGACAGAGAGATTAAGTGACATGCCCAAGGTGATATGGGGAGTCCACAGCAGGAACCCAATCTAGGTCTCCCAAGCCTAGTGCCCTAGCCACAAGGCCAGCCTGCCCCTGCAGAAGAGTTAGCCGCTTCCCTCACCCTTTAGCCTAGGTCAGGGCACGCGTGACAGCACAGCTGGGGGGATGGAGCTACAGAGAACGAGAGTGTCTGAGCTAGAGAGAAACAGAGGGTCTGTCTGAGACCAGCAGCCCCACTAAAGAATCCAAGTTGCAATAATCACCATGTCTGCTCTACCACGGGGACACTAGCATGCCATCCAGGTGTCAGTCCTGCTGGCACACACTGTCAGGCTGCATCTCAGTCCTCATGCAGTTGGGGGCCCAGCCCAAAAGTATCTACAAGATGAAGCTAGAAAGCCCTCCTGCCTCTTATGGCTCTGTACAGCAGGAGGATGTTAGCACACACTGCACTGCATGCTGCACCCCTGCCCACAGCCCTCTGCTCTGGCACCAACAAGAGTAGAGGTAATACTGGAGAGCTGCCCAGCTTTCCCCAGAACGCACCAGTACAAACCTGGCCATCATCGTGGGAGGAGTGAGCAGGCCAGGCCAGGAATGCGGTTGCATCAGAAGAAATGCTGCAGGGTGGCTGAGCTCAAGCCAGCTGTGATCATGCTGGAGCCTGGGATCATAAAAAAATAGTTGCTCTGGGGACTTGGCAGCATCCTACATGCTAAACCTAGGGACTGCGATCACTCCCCTGGAGACTGCTTGCACTGCACTAAAGATAGACTTGAACTAAAGCAACCTAGAGCCTTGGGCAGGTCCAGAGGCTGCAGTCAGAAAAGCAAGAAGGGAGCTGGGATGGCTAGAGACAGACCAACTCCACAATCATTCTGCCTTAACCCACTGGGCACCAACTCTACTCCAAACTTTCCAGTGTTCCCTGAAACAAAGACCTCACCAGGCTCAGAGCCTGCACTTCATTTGGAGGATGCAACTTTGCCTCTCCAAATACCTTCCACAAGAAGTGAACAGAAGAGTCTCTTCCAGCCCTGCTGGCAGAAAGAGTTATGGACTTTTGCCATTCAGTGTATCAAGGACTTGGATGTTGATGGGATAGAAAGGGATAAGCCAAGTTGAACAGCAGCTCAAACGCTACGAAGGTGGATCACATTTGCTTGGTCGAGCAAGCACCATTCTCCACACCTGAGCCAGTCTCCTTCACGCAGAGGCAGGCAAGTAGTGTTTGAAGATTTCCAGTCCCAAGCATTGTACCAGCAAGCCGTGTTGCAGGCCAGGGAGGGATCTGGCCTCTAGGGACTTGTCTACACTGCAGCAGCACCAGGTCCCAAGCACACCTTGTCCCACAAGAGCTATCTACGCCCAATGCACAGGCTTCAACACCAGAAGAACACCGGTAAAGCTGCTCTGGACTTGTCTTCAGACACCAGCCTCCACCCCCAGTCTCTGGCAGGCCTGAAAACAACTGCTGGCATAACTTTTCAATCTGGAAGTGTTCCTCCAAAACACCAGGAGAATCTGGGGTCATCATCTGCTAATGGCAATAAATTACACATGCCGTCCTGCTGCACTGGCTTTTAACGGCAAAACCCTGGAGACTTGGCCCAGGGCACAGAATAGGAATGCATGCTGTGCTACATGCTGACCTCGCGAGCAGGGATCCTGGTTTTCTCAGATTTAAACAAGTTCCCAATTTTTGCTTTAAAAAAAGTAACCCCAAATCCACATTTTTCCATGTGGATGAAATGAAACATCACTATGTAGCTATATATTAGTGGTGTTTCTTTAAATCATGAAAAAATGTGGATTTGGGGTTACTTTTTTTTTTAACTGAAAATTGGGGATTTCTTTAAAATCAGAGAAAACCAGGATCCCTGCTCATAAGACAGCACAGAGCTCCACTTGTATCAGTCTAAAAAAAAAATTTCAGAGAACTAATAGACTCAGGATGATCTCCATACTTTACTAATAGCCATTCCAGGGCCTGCAATTCAAGATTGGTAAAAGGGATTGTCACATCCTGTCCAGTCCCCCCTCTGGAAGGACACCAGTCTGGGGTGGCTGTTACATGCTCCTACCCCTCTCCTAGCTCTGGAGAGATAGCAACTGGTCACTCGTCGTTCCTAGCTGTGTTTGCAGGAGCACGCCAAGTGCAAAACATATCTCTGACTCTTCTGACCCCCTGCGCCCCCTCAGCCTCTTGATGCTTAATGTGTTCTACTGAAGTCCACCTGTTTGCAGGTGTCGGGGCCGAGGGGCTGTGGCCAGCAGCCCGGGCACGTGGGCCAGGGAAAAGGTCGGCACGGCGAACTAGAATTAGGCACTGACGCGTAGAGGTTGATTAAAGATTGTTTTACTTACACCGTAGGTGGTCGCGGTGCAGGCAGGAAAAACTTTCTTGAGTTGCAGTTACAGACAAACACCAGCGGAGTTTGCTAGGCTCCACCAAAGACACACGAGCGGAGTTTGCTAGGCTCCGCTCAACGAACACGAACAGAGCTCTGGATACCACTCACGGAGTTTGGTAGGCTCCGTGGAACGACTGAAATGAGAGTCCGAAAGGTGACTCTCCACGAGCGCACAGGGTAGGGTACGTTGAGGGATCATGCGGCGACGGGGAAAGACTCTTGATGGGTGATCAAGCCACCATTCGGTCCGAGATTTACGTAGAAGTCCACAAGGTAATTGTGGACTCCTTGCCGGAATTCTCTCGGATTTCTCTTGGAATTCTCAGGATCCCCCTGAGATTCTCGGAGATCTCCGACTTGGGCAGAAACTGCTCAAGCCTCTTATACGGCTAGCAAGCCAATCGCTAGCCACCACGTGGGAATAATTTAGAAACAGCCAATAGTGGGAAACAAATTTACATACGGTGGTGGGAACTCCTTTGCACCGGGGTTTTCTCTATGCAACTGAGAATTGCACCGTGCAAAGAAAGCTCCATGTGGCGGGAAATAATTCTGCAGTGCCGAAGCACACACAAAATCGTACCCTTTGGGTCATGACAGCAGGAACTCTGGTTTCTCGATCAGCTTCTTCAGGGACAACGTGCACGGCTAAAAGAAAGCAGACACATTGCAAAGGAACCTCTAAAACACAAACACATTACTCCTGAAAGCACCGGGGAGAAACAGAATCCCATATGCAAACCCTGCAGTCTGACCTCACCCCTGATGCAAGCTCTGGGTTTGGTCAGGGTCCTTAGGGAAAAGCAGTCTTTCCTGCCTGTTTGATTTTCTGGCATGAGACGGGCAATGGCC